>NW_008353008.1:347784-348282 GCF_000622305.1 Nannospalax galili | reverse complement strand
ATACTTTACCCAGCAAAAATGTCTATTATAGTTGAGGGGGAAAGAAAAATCTTCTATGACCTGAAAGGCCTGAAAGAATACATGTCCACAAAACCAGCCTTTCAAAGAATACTTGAAAGAATACAAAGAGCAAAGAGAGAAAAAACTATACCCCAGCGGCAACGAAAGAAAATAAAGAAAGGCATAATCAAGGAAACACAAAATTAGACAGAGAACACAAACAGCAATCAAAATGACAGCAACCAATGCACATCTTTCAATAATAATCTTAAATGTCAATGGACTGAACTCCCCAGTCAAAAGACACAGGCTAAGTGAATGGATTGAGAAACAAAATCCATCTCTTTGCTATCTGCAAGAAACCAATCTCACCTTCAAGGACAGGCACTACTTTAAGGTAAAATGATGGAAAAGAATACTCCAAGCAAATGGCATGAAGAAAGAAGCAGGGGTTGCAATTCTAATATCTAATGAAATAGACTTCAAAGTAAAACTAAT
>NW_008353008.1:346202-347571 GCF_000622305.1 Nannospalax galili | reverse complement strand
GTCCAACAATGGCTGCACCACACTGGAGAGACTGAGAATCTGTAGTCGCTCAGTCCACAAGGCTGGATGTCTCAGTAGTCCCGATCTGGCACTGAAGGTCTGACAAATTCCAAAAGATCAGCTAGTCTTCAGTGTACAGCAGCAAGATGAACTCACCAGCAAGAGAGAAGGCAAGCAGCAAGAAGCCTGGTGTTCTCCTCTACCTTGGCCTTTTATACGGGCTTCCATCAGAAGGTAAGACCCACATTTAGGGTGTGTCTTCCAGATTCAGATGATCCAATCAAGAAGATCTCTTTCATTTCAGTTAATCCCAGATCCAGTTAACTTGACACCCAGGATTAGCCATCACAACAGGTCAACTGGACAAAGAATAAACAGATAGATGTCTGAATTAAATGATACCATACATCAAATGGACCTAACAGACATCTTTCGAATATTACACCAAGCACCAAAGAATACATTTTCTACTCAGCACCCCATGGAACTTTTTCAAAAATTAACCACATACTGGGCCACAAAACAAACTTCAACAAATACAAAAAAAAAAAAAGAAATAATTCCATGCATTATATCAGACCACAATGCAATCACTCAAAATCAACACTGGACAAATCCCTAGGCACTACATGAGCTTGTGGCAATTGAACAACACACTCCTAAACAATGAGTGGGTAAAAGGAGAAATTCAGAAAGAAATAAAAGAGTACCTGGAATTCAACTAAAAGCACAATACAACACAACACAACCTCTGGAACACACTAAAAGCAGTCCTAAAATGGAAGTTTATAGCTCTAAGTGCCTACATTAAAAAATTAGAAAGAGCCCAAATAAGTGACCCAACACTGCAACTCAAGATCCTGGAAAGGCAAGAACAAATGAAACCCAAACTCAGCAGAAGAGAAGAAATAACAAAAATTAGGGGAGAAATTAATGAAATAGGAACAAAGAAAACAATACAAAGAATCAATGACTCTAAGAGCTGGTTCTTTGAAAAACTAAACAATATAGACAGACCCTTAGCTCAGTTAACCTAAAGAAAGAAAGAGCAAATCGAAATCAACAAAATCAGAGATGAAAGGGGAAACATCACAACAGACACCAAAAAGATCCAGACCATTATAAGGGAATATTTTCGTTAAACTAAAAAGCTTCTGCACAGAAAAAGAAACAACTAAAAAAGTGGAGAGAAAACCCACAGAATGGGGAAAAATCTTCAGCAGTGACACATCTGACAGAGGTTTAGCATCCAGATTATATAAAGAACTCAATAAACAAAGAAGTGAGAAACCTAATGATCTAATTAAAAGATGGGCTAAAGATCTAAACAGAGAGTTCTCAAAGGAAGAAATAAAGATGGCTAAGAAAC
>NW_008353008.1:342973-345782 GCF_000622305.1 Nannospalax galili | reverse complement strand
TGGAGTTCTATTCAGCAGTAAAGAAGGATGAAATAATGAAATTTGCAGGTAAATGGATGGATCTAGAAACTTATACTAAGTGAAGTAACACAGAGTCAGAAAAACAAACAACGAATGTTCTCCCTCATATGTGGATCCTAGCACCAAATCCTTTTAAATTCCAAGTCCTTTTAATAAGATATTGCTATACAGCAGTCTCTTCTGCATGAAATAACTACCATCATCACGACTTCAGCTGAGCCTGATTGCTAAACATTGTCACAATTGGGCTTGTTGACGGCCGTGCTCATTCATTAAAGGAGAACAAACCAGCATCATTGGACCCTCACTGGAGTATCCAGCCACTCTTCCCAGCCAACTGTATGCAATTTGACCCTAGTCACACATGGCTTCCTGGATTTGGGGAGGGCTAAAGTATACAATCTGGGGAAGGCTAGGAAAAGAAGGCATGACCCATGCTGGGTAAAGGCTTTCCAGTGTGCATATCCTCAGGTCATACATATACCTCAGTGACCCCTCAGTTATCTGGTAATTAAGCTCAATAACTTCATTCGTTCCCCAGTAAAACTTTAATCAAACATTGGCTTGACACTAGAACCTTAAAAGGGAGTAAGCATTGCTTAGCATCCCCAGGAAAAGAAGTCTCACAACAGACAGAAAATTTATTTGTTAATGCTATTATGTCTCATAATTATTTTTACAAAAATGAGAATGTAAAAGATGTTAAAAAGATATTGGAAATGGAGATATTTTCCAAAATAGAAAAAATGAGAAAGCCTAAGCAAGTGATGAAGGACTGTTTAGGTTTGTTATGATATATAAAGAAGGAAACAAAAATAATATACACATATTCTTAAACTTTCTATAGTCAGCCAGGTGTGGTGGTACATGCCTGTAGTCCCAGCACTTGGGAGGCAGAGGCAGGCAGATTTCTGAGTTCAAGGCCTGCCTGGTCTACATAGAGTTCCAGTCCAGCTGAAGCTACAGGGAAACCCTGTCTCAGAAAGACCAAAAAAAAAAATTCGATGGTCATAGTTTAGTCAACTAGTTTAAGGAACAAAATATATATCTAGTCAAGGTTTAACTGAGAATATTTGTTTTTTCACCCAAGCCTTATCTACATAGTACATGATAATTGAAAGTACCAGACTGATGGAACTAACCTTATTGGATGTTTAACAGCCATAGTTTGAGGCCTATACCAATGTTGTCAGAGGGACTTAAAGGACAGTTTTTGCCCCTTGCCCTCCAAGGTCAACTAAGTGGAACATCTCTCAAAATGTCCTGTAACTGTGGTGAGTCACTTGTCCTCTTGTTCAGGGAGGCCATGGAGACCCCACAAGATGCACTTGAACCAGTGTCCAGTCTACAAAGAGGAGGGTCAACTCAGAGGAACCATCTCATTCATGCTTCCAAGTGAAGCCAGACATGGTTGAGCAGAATCTTTGACTTATCTGCACATAGCTGGAACTGGTAAAAGAAAGGAGCCAGGAGCTCCTTCCAAGCCCATGTGACTCCTGAGGAACAGATGTTCAAATGACCTTAAGTTTAAAAATAATCGATTTATTTGGGCCAGCTGTATGGTCTTAAACACCCAAAAGGAGAGTATAACCAAAGAGTAAATTCATCAGTATACTTCTTTAAGAGTTCAAGGGATTACACTTCCCAGAAATTAGGCTTAAGTCTATATAAAAAGTTATTTGGACAATTATTTCTCATTAATGATTTTGTTCCTAACCCGAAAGTACTGCTCAGATGTAAGACTTCAAATCTTGGTCTCCAATACTGCAGTGCCCACCTGTAGGTAAGGGAGGCAACCAGCTATTGTTCTAAAATGATGGATAAATTTGTTTTCTCCCCCTATCTAGAAGCCTTTGAGAGGGAACTGACACTGATTCTAACCACTCCAACAGCTATCAAAATACCTGAAAGCAAATTCTGAATCCATCACTCTGGAGCCCAGCCTTGGAAGATGAACATTTGAAAATTGCCCTGTTCTGACTTTTTTCTAGTTCCCTGTCTAAAACTTGTAATGTTCATTACTCTAGCCTTTACTTTTTCTTCACATCTCCTATTCACAATTCTAGGAGTTTTTTTCCCCTTAGAGGTGAGTTATGCAATTTGGGAGTCTTTTAGACAGACCCACTGAAGGGGTACTCCAATTGCCTCACTCTGCATCCCTGTTCAGCATGGAAGAAGCCAGGGCGGTCTGTGTCCCGATTCCCTATTGGCAATTTGGGTAACCCTTTCAGAGGATGGTGTGATAAGAATAGGAGGTAGGAGTTCTCTAGACAGTTAGGGTAAAAAGACCCCAGTGAGAAGTAGCCTGTTTCTTGGCTAAAAGTCAAAATGTCCTTGGGCCTCTTAGCAACATACTCTGTTCAAAGGCCAAAAACATCGAAAGTATTTGAGAGCTTGTATCTAATCCTTAAAGGTTTTTAGGGTTACATCTTCAGAGGGGGTAATGTTAGAGTAGCCAAAAGCCCCATAAAAATAAATCAAAGAAGAAAAAAGAGTACATGAAGTTATCAGAAAAAAGTGATGGGGAGATATGGGAGGAGTTAGAGGGGAGGGAGTGGGCATGGACTTGATCAAAACACCTTATTTGCATGTATGAAATTCTCAATAAACTACTTATTTAAAAAAAGAAAAATTAAAAAAAGGCCAGGCATGGTGCCGCACGCCTGTTGTCCCAGGACTTGGGAGGCAGAGACAGGAGGATCTCTGTGAGTTCAAGGCGCCTGGTGTATACATAGTGAGTTCCAGGACAACTGGGGCTACAGGGAGACCTGTCTCAAAAAGACCAAAA
>NW_008353008.1:338499-342730 GCF_000622305.1 Nannospalax galili | reverse complement strand
AAAAAAAAAAAAAAAAAAAAAAAGAATAAACTTAAAATACCAAATCCTTTTTACCCACTTTCTAAAATTACAAATGTTGTTTACTGGTTCTGAAATAGTATGAGTCTAATGTTCCATAAAAGTCTATATTTACTTTGTTATTTACTTTGTTGTTATGTATATTTCAATCATCCTTTTTTTATTTTTTTGGTTTTTGTTTTTTTTGAGATAGGGTCTTCCCCATTTGGGCTGGCTAGACCAGACTGGCCTCATCTGCCTCTGCCTCCATAGTACTGTGATTAAAGGCATGTACCCCACACCCAACTTTTGAGATTCTTTCTAACTGTAAATATGGTACAAGTCTCTGTTAAGCAGTGGAGTGCTGGGTGAGATTTGGTTGCAGAAGGGAGAGATTTGTTTGGGTTATTCTGTTTCTTTAAACTGCTGAAGAAGGTATTCCAGCCTCTAAGTTCAAGCAAATGAAGGAAGGAAAGAAAGGCCAAACAGTGCTGCCAACTAGAAAACTCGTAAATGGGCTCTCATCTGTTTCCTAAATTAAAAAAATCCTCCCAGTGTGATCCTAGGATGCTTGTGTTGTTGTTGGGAGCCAATCAAGACCAAATGCAAGAGGACAAGGAGTGGCACTTCCCAGGTTGTTGCTGTTGTTATTGTTGTTGTCTCTGAAGAATTAAAACCTGAAGGGTAAAAAGGCGTTTCCCTTGCTCTCACATGTTTCCACATTAGAAGTTCTGCTGTGTGGAATTTGGAAGTATGTCAAAAGCAAGGTCATTTAGACCCCGTGTTCCTCTAACAGCTGAAGGCCATAAAGAAATCAGAATTCCGTTATCTTTGAGGGCCTTGACTATAGGCTATCTTGAGATAGAATCTTATACTACGGTTTTCTGTCTCTGTATTTTTGTGTCTCGGTAACTGTCTTTGTGTGTGTGTGTGCGTGTGAGAGAGAGAGAGAGAGAGAGAGAGAGAGAGAGAGAGAGAATATACTTACGCACACTGTATATTCATCACATCTGAATGCCCAGGAGGAACGCACCAAGGAGGTTCTAAAGTTGTCCCTCCTCTTTTTCACCACCCCCTACTCAGCCTCCTTTTCCCTGGTCAAGAGGAACCAATTTCTAAAAACTGTGCATGAAAAATAATGCTTGAAGCTAGTTTAGAAATTTCTACTGCCTGTCATACAAATATAAAGCAAGCATCAAGGCTCCAGGCCAGGGTGTTAGGGCAGGTGAGCCAGCCAAGAACAGTCCCCAACAAGACAGCTCAAAGTACACCTTCAATTTTTAGCTGCTAAGATTCAGTAGGTAATACAGCGTTGTTGAAATAATCTTTTCATATCAAATACTGAGCATTTGGTATCTGTCTAACAGCATGTTAGATGTTAGAGAGAAAAAAAGTCACGGTTCCTGGAATCTTGAGTATTACAATCAAATAGAGGAGATTTAGAAGCAAATATTAACCGCATAAACACACAGGGAACTAGCTAATTTCCAGGTACATTAAACCTACCATAAGAGAAAGAGGGGGGCTGTGAACATGAACAGTAAGGGGCTTGTATTAGTCAGGGTTCTCTAAAGGAACAGAGCTGAAAAAATGAGTGTGTGGGAATTTATCAGACTGGCTTGCCTGACAGAGTCAGAGAGGGCCAACAATGGCTACACCACATTGGAGAGGCTGAGAATCCTGTAGTCGCTGGAGTTATGACTGTTATTAGCTGCCATGCAGTTTCTGGGAACTAAACCCACATTCTTTGCAAGAGTGGCCACTGCTTTTAACCACTGACCCATCTCTCCAGCCCAAAGATGGTTTTTGTAAAGAACCCCAGATTAAGACATGCTTACATGGGGAAGGGCTCAAACCATCAAAACGAAATATGATCAGCTGGAGCAGCTGGACTCCCTGACAGGTTGCCATAGAAGACAAAGAGGACCAGGAACAGCTGAAAGAGGAAAAGGAGTCAAGGGGCTATGGAGAAAAGTACAACGACAGAGGACAGGGGAAGCAGAAAGGAAGCACTGGCCCGTGCTATAGAGGACACGAACATGGAAAAACAATGCAGAACGAAAGCACCTAGACGCAAAAGACAAATGTGGCATGGTTCCACTTACATACAATATTCAGAATAGTTAAATCCATGGAGGAGAATATGGGGTGGCAGTTGCCAGAGCCTATGGAAAAGTTGTAAGAAGCAACTCTACTGGATTTCCCTTTGGGTTGATGGAGACATTTGCAACTAGAGGCGGTGAATTGTACATTTATTGTCTGAAAACTCATCGGTGGCAAGAAATGAAGGAGACCACAGGTCTAAGCAAGGAGAAACAGTCAGGGTGGGTGAGAGGGCTATTTAACCGCCAGTCATTTACACTGACTAATGAGAACAGTACCTGCTAGCTGCCAAGGCAAGAGGGCTGTGAGGTCAGAAACCACATTCCAAGCCCCAACTCTGTGAACTCTGAGAACTAAATATTACCCTTACTGTGGAGTTCCCTGTTCACTCTTCCCTCCTTAGAAGGAATTACATTCAATCATTAGTAATCATTTCTTAGTATTCATGATAGTCTTACAACTATATTTATATTCCTAATCAGTATATTGCTTGTTTTTGCATGATTTTGAATTTTAAACAAATGGATTTTATACAATAACATTTTCTCTAAGTTTCTTTTTCCATTCAATATTATGTTTCTGAGATTCACACTGTGGATTTCATTTGTTTATTTTCACCATTATTTAGTCCGAGAAGCATCTCAAAATTTATTATCCGTTCTATTGCTTATGACCAATTGAGTAGTTTTCACTTTATTTGCCATTACAAACAGTGCTGATATTAATGTTTTTGTACTTATATCCAGGTATAGGAGTGCTAAAGATCATCTGTGTGTATGGGACCCTTTAGTCAAACACTATGTACATTTACAAGTTATTAGCACCAAGCAGTTCTGAAAAACTGTAGCTTTAATTTGCATTTCCGCCAACAGATAATACAAGTTTCTTTTGCTCCCTATCCTTGCCAAACCCTGACTGTAAATATGTGCCAATCTAGAGTGTGGGAAATGGCACACAACTGTGGTTCTAATTTTCATGTCTTTGATTACTAGTAAGGTTGAACATTTGTGTGTGTGTGTGTATGTGTGTGTGTGTGTGAGAGAGAGAGAGAGAGAGAGAGAGAGAGAGAGAGAGAGAGATGAATGTGTTCATATATACACATATGCGTTTGGGTATAGTACACATGTATATGTGTGGAGGCCAAAGGCTGACATCAGGCTCCTGAGGAACAATACCCAAGGCTGCCCCCTCTGGCCCCCACATGCATTTTCCCACATATGCATGTATACTCACATGAACAGACACCTGAACACATGCATACACAAAAAAAGAAAGAAAAAGAATATAACTTAGAAAGATAGAACCTGGCTAGTTCTTGGATCTGAGGATTCAAATATTACACTCCCACTTTTGAATTTCTTTCTGAAAGTCATTTTAGATATAGGCTAAGTCTTATCACTCTGTTCCTTATAGATTTTAACCTTTTTCCACATTTCCTTTTTGTATCTGTGTTATCTTCTGGATAATGTCTTCAGGTATGTCTTCTACTTCACTAATTCTCTCTTTAGGTTTTTAAAGCTCTTTAGTTTCTTAAATGTAATTTCAGATGTTTTAATCACTAGAAATCATTAATTTTATTAATTTCAAAAACTGGTAACATTAAAGATGTAATTATTTTACATTCTATGTCCGATAAATGTAGTAATTGAGGTCTAAGTGTTATTTGGTCTTCTGTTGTTAATACAGGCTTTTACTCAGTTTACATGATTTCTATGTATAGTCTCTCTCTCTCTCTGTGCACATGTGCGTGTGTGTGTGTGTGTGTGTGTGCACGCACACATGTGCATAGTATCAACTCAAGTTTCTTTCAATTTTACAAGGAATTCTTTAATGCTAGGTCAGATGTGAGGTCATCCATTTCTGTTGGGTTACCATGACCACATCTTTCTTGCATTGAATTGCTTCAAGGTTAAAGATTGTTTTAGGATTTCTTAAAATACATGAGTAGGAAAAACTTGACCTGTCAACATGTATGCCCATTGGCTTGCCATGAAACATTTTAGAGAAACTGCTTCAACTCAGCACCAAAGCAAAATTTCATCTAGACAAGAGAGAACACAGCTACTTTGGACAGTAGCTTTGTGTGCAAAGCTTCCTCTTGGGTTCTCCAAGCCATGGGTTTTTTTTTTTT
>NW_008353008.1:323154-331954 GCF_000622305.1 Nannospalax galili | reverse complement strand
TGCAGGCCCAGGGAAGCAGAGAGAGGTGAGGGCGGGGTCAGGACCAGAAGCGGTGCTCCTGGAGCCCAAGAAAAGGGACTGAGTTGCTCTGTGTGAGAAGGATCAGGAAACAGTATTGGTTCCCCAGGTGTCTGGGGCCCCAAGACTAGGAATGGCACAGGGTCCAAGCTAGAGTATAGAATGCCAGGCGGGGGGGCAGGGGGGTGGGGGGTGGGGTGGAAGGGTGAATGAGGCTTAGGGAGTCCCGGCGCGGAGAGCTACGCTATAGACTTACCCCAAGAGGCCTGAGGATACTAGTGCAGGCTAGGAGAGTTAGCTGGTGGTCTATTAATTCTTTTAAGGGTACCAACCTTAAGATTTACTTTGGAATACCAACTCTGAGAGTAAGTTGCTCAATAAATTTTTGCTAGATAGATAACACATAGCACCAGTAGTTGTGTTCCCGGTAGACAGTTTCAACATATATAACTTACTCGCTCAGCAAAGCCGGCCTACACCAGACCGTAGCCGGGAGCTAGCGAACCACCAGCCAAGCCATGGGTTTTAACGCCTGTCCCAACAAAGGCAATCATGCAACTGTGCACCACGAAACACTAAGGGTCCTTTTTCATATAAACTCTACTTCTCATATATATTCTAGTCTTCGTGAAAAGTGCTACCTGCCAACCTGCATAATCTTGTGTAGTCCTGTATCCATCCCCTCACTTGGGTAAAAGTTAAAGCTCAAGCTCACCAGGCTCGTTAAATGCCCTCAAGGTGAAAGCTGGATTTAGTTCTTCAGTTTTCTCTTTCTGTACTTTATGGAACTGAATGCAGAACACAGACAGTGCCTTAGGAGTTAATTTGCTAGTCACTATTTCAATAAAAACACCTATTATTTGTCCCCTTATTAAAAGAACTTGCTAAGAAAGTGTTTACTAATTGCTTCTTTATGTTTTTTTCCAGATATGAACTTTCCAGTTGTTCTCCAGCCTACAAATACAAATGAGAAAACACAGCTAATCAGAGAAGGATCTCGAAGTTACTGCACAGACTCTTGATATTGGGGCCCATGGAGGGTTCACAGTTCCTCTTCTTGATTCAGCCATGTCTTTGGGTGGTCATGGGGGAGGCAGGAACATGAAATGCTGTGAACGTATTAACGTTTGTATTTTATTTTTAGGTTAAGGGGAAGATGATTGCTACATAATTTTCTCAGTATGCAGACTTTCTCTTTGAGTAGAATTCCTAATGAAAAACATTTCGTTTTGATGAATAAAGGCCTGAAGAGTTGGTTTATGCTCTTCACATGAGATAAGACAGTGGCTTTAACAGTCCCTATGAGTCTGATCTTAAGGTGAGACAGACCATCCTTGTCATAGACTAAAGAAGTAGTGTTTCTAAAGAGAAGACCCTCTTAATCCATCTAACTAAATGCAATATTCATATCTACCACAGGTATCATTAATAGAATATGTAGAAGAATTTAGGAGGAGTTTGTGTTTGTGGAGCTCTTTGTTGATATTTAATATGGCTATAGAAATATGACTTAAAAGAGAAATCACATTCTTTTAAAGTATATCTTAGAAGATTAAAAATAGGCGCTTACTGAAAACTAATGAATAAACCAAGAACAAACATTTTGTGTGTGCTTTTAGATTGTCTTTAAAAATGTCAGAACAAGGCAAAAATATTCAACCTCGCTAAACCTTGTGAGCCAGAGAATCAATGTGAGCTTAAACTAGCTCCAAACAGTGTGTTGACCATTTCCTTAATAAAATAATTTTTATATGACCTGCCCAGGTTAGCAAGACTAAGGAAAAGAGACATATGAAGTAAGGCATAGAAGTTTCACTTCTATAAAGTCACATTTAAAAGCATATCATCCCACTTTGATGGAATTCGTTATGTTGAACAGCTC
This sequence comes from Nannospalax galili, assembly GCF_000622305.1. Lineage (NCBI taxonomy): Eukaryota > Metazoa > Chordata > Mammalia > Rodentia > Spalacidae > Nannospalax > Nannospalax galili. Next base: position 330,054 of record NW_008353008.1, on the reverse strand, counting down.
TGTGCATGCTGGGCATTTCTGAAGTCAGGTCTGTATTTGCTTGTTTGATGCCTATATGCATCATGTGGTAGGGACCACACACTATTTCTAAAATAAAATAGCAGCAGAATTATTTGTTTTTTTCTGAGATTTCTTAGTACTTTATATTTCATTTTCAAGATCTTGTTATATTTTTATATAATATCGCATAAAATGCCATCTTCTTTTTCCATTGTTTCTTATTCCCCCACCACCAAATTATAGTCAATTGCTGCTAAATATACATTGTAAGTGAAAATTAGTGTTATAGTTCTGACAGTTCTGAAGTCATTAAAACTCTGCCCAAATTCTTGAGTTACTGGAATTATTTCCCCCCTACATCATGAGGTAGAAAGAGCCTTGGTTTCAAAGTTAAGAAAACTAATTCTAATCCATGCTGAGACTGGCTATGGGGTAGCTAGCCAAAGGGACATAGCTCCAGACTACACTAGCAGCAGTTCTTTTCTGAGACCTCCATCCAGGCAAAACCAGGATTCATGGCTTGGACAGAGGAATGAATTTCAGGGTGAATCAAATATGAAGCAGAGTTAGATTGGTTGAAAATAGAAAGGTGCTCTAGGAAGGAGAGCAAAGCAGACCCAATAGGACAACTGTGGGTTTTGTTAAGGGAAAGTGGCAGTTATATCTCTTTACAATCAGTATCTGTAGGATTTGCATGATTCTTAAGTTGTATCTCTGAAGACTGCTAGGAAACTGCTATCCTTCTTTCTAGGATTGCCCAAAGGATGTAAGTTTTAGAAAGGTTAAAAGTTACAGAATTTGTCTCAGTACACAAAATTGTGAGGTAGACTTCTGAGGGGCATTATCTAGGTCTAGAAGAGAGGAGTCCTAAGGAGGCTACAAGTCATCTTAGCCCTAAGGAGCACAGTCTTTAGCATCTTTGATTGGAGGTGTCTTTGGGAACATATCATTTGGCCCTAAGTAAGAACAATTTATTTAGTCTTTGGCAAGGTGCCTTTGGAATTCACATACTGTCTTGGTGGACCATCTGACCCCATCAATGATGTCTGAAGCCTGAAATTCCCTTTCTATCTCAGCAGTAAAAGCAGAGGGGGTCCTCTGAACAGAGCCTCCCTCTCCCAGCAGTTTCTCCCCATGTCACCACGATTCCTGGTCTTTCTTTCCTGCCTCACCTGGGACGAGGAGAAATGAGAATAAGATGATTAATATGTCTCTGGCTATGAGTTCACGTCTCCTCTGATGGCTTTCTAAGTTGCTAGAAGATGAGATGAAACTTCCAACATGAAGGAACGTCTAGAAAGTCAAGTATTTAGCAAATGTAAGCCACTTTTACATGAAACTGGATGTGCTGAAGCAGACAAATACTGCGTGACTTCTTATGCATATAAACTCTCTTGCCCGACAAGACCTATGAAGACACCCAGTATTAATAGCCCCAATAACCAGCAGTGCCTGGAACTCTGTACTCAACAAATAAATGCTACTTTGCATTTGGAGGAAACAAAAGGCTAAATAGCCCAATCTGTGGGTAATTTGAGCCTTGACCTCTCCTTCCTGTGCTCTCTCTCCAGGAAGGCCAGGCTTATTTTTGAATAACAAGTTACAAATCACAAACTCACCTTCTCTTTCTCACATAAAATTTTTAATTTATTTCTATCTTGTGTAGGCAGTTGGATGGTAGGCACCCATCCAAGGGTGACTAAAGAGCCAGGCATGAACTGGAATCATAATCAAAGTAATAGAATCAAATCCTAGAGGACTTCCACAGGACCGATTTCTGGCTCCAATGATGTGTGGCAAATGGCTCTGAATGAGGGAAAGAATTTTGCAGAATGCTCCTCAGCTATGCACGGATTCTTCACTGAGATGGGACTGTCCAATTTTCCTGTGGCTGTCAAAAAGAACTGCCACCCAGAATCACCTGGGGTTATAACGAATCTATAAGCATCTTAGCAGAGAAGCATTAAAGAAAGGAGTGAGATGCTGATCATCAGCTTTGGCAATGGTCCTGCAGAGTCCAACAGCCCTCTTCAGTGGTACCTGCCTAATCCTTGGTAACAGTCTACCAAAGTGAAAGAGTCTAAAATAATTTATTCTCTTTTAATATTAGAACGTAATCTCACTATGTAGACCAGGCTGGCCTTGAACTCACAGAGCTCCAACCTGCCTCTGCCGCCCAAGTGCTGGTATTAAAGGTGTGTGCTACCATACCCAGTGAGAACATAATCGTAAAACTATACATACAAACACCAAAATACATATCTTATTTTCAGAGTAGTTTATATTCTATTTCTACTTTGCAAATGGTATGTAATCTAAAACCCATTTGCCATTGCTGGACTGGAAATGCATTGACCTGATAGGGCACTCACTACCTGGGTCTCTGACTTACAGAGAGGATTCCAATTAAGATTACATAATCTCTATGATAGACATAAGCAACCCCACCCTCCCTTGGATATGCAGCTCCTGACACCTGGTGTCTGTGAATACACAATCTTTTGTAGCAGAAGGGTGTAGGCAGATGTGACTGTGTATACCTTGAGGTGGGGAGATTATCCTGTGTTTCACAGATAGCTCCAACATAACCACAGGTATCCTTGAAACTGGATTATGGGGTTGGGGGGAGGTAACTATAGATGAATACTCAGAGATATACAATGCAATTGAACCTGAAAGAATGATTAGAGAACTGCTTCAAAGATAGAGGAGGAAGGAAGCTCTGAGCCAAGAAACACAGGCAGCCTCTAGAAGATAGAAAACTCAAGGAAAGGGTTTTTTTTTTTTTTTTTTTTTTTTATAGAACCCCCAAAGAGAAACATTGTTGGATAAAATTGGAGAATCTACAGGTCCAACAGGCAGGGAAATATTTTCAGATTAAAGATCTTTTAATAACTCTGGCCACTGCAAAGGACGTTCTGAGGCTGAGCTCCCAGCAGCAGCCAGGGACTAAGGAAATTTCCTTGCTTACAGGTTACTAAAGGGTTAAAGATCTCTAAGATAACACATGGCCTATACTAAGAGGAATCCAGAGGCACTAGATAAGGGAGTAGGGTCATAATTCAAGCTACCTCTGTTTGGGCTGGGCAACTGCTGCAGGAGGCTAGGCTTGCTTTGCCCTGGCCTACCAGAGGCCTCAGAGCTCAAACAGTCACTGCAGGCAACAGGCCAGTTCTTTGCCCCCTATCTAAGAGACTGCAGGCAGAGGTGTGGCTATATCCTTCAAAGAACATTTGGAGCCCTACTAACCTTGACCTAGCAAATGATTTTGCCAACAGCTAGATTTTGTCCTGGCTCACTGCTCTGCTCTCTAACACAGCGGGGTGCCTCGTTTGCTTCCTCCTCCTCCATTTCTCTCATGTCTCACTCCCTGGCCTCCAGTCTATAACTTCATCTTCTCCTTTGTCCTTCCTCTGGTTCCTCAGTTCAGATCCTTGCCTGTCCTCCTTTCTCCCACCTCTACCTTTCCATCCGCCCTCATTCCCCTCCCTTCCCTTATCTTCTTCCTCCCCATTGTTCACTCTGTACCTGCACACTTCCTGGTCACTCAGATATACTGAACTGTTGTGAAACCAACCACAACCACAATGGAGTATTTAGTTAAGAATGATCTTGAACTCCTTAGCTTCATTTTCTGATTCTCCTGTCTCTACCTCCCAAGTGCTTGAAATATAGGCATGCTTGTACACCACAGTGCATGAGTCAACCCAGGATTTCCTGTATACTGGGTAAGCACTCAACCGACTGAGCCACATCCCCAGACCATGTTCAATTCTCTCAGATTCCATGTATGTGAGATGATGTGGTATCTGACCTTCTGTGCCTGGCTTACTTCACTAACACAATGTCCCTCACCACCCTGGCCTCGGCTTGGACCATGGAAGTGGCCGCTGGAATTTGAGACCTGATCCAATTGTTGGGGTTCTTTGAACTAAATGTGGATTTGAAAGATTTGGAGGGAGTGCCTAGAAGCCCTCAAAACTTGAGTCTTCACAGGGAACAGCCACTATAATAGGGTGGTACTTGGATTCCTGAGCGATAAGATTAAGTAGTAATGGCTTCATAACCCTGATAAAAGAATTGATCCCTCAAAGAATCGTACAGGCTTACACACTGAGTCCTCAGAAGTAGCCAGGCTGGAGCAAGATGAGGGTTGGAAACTCACCAGAGGACCAAGGTATAAACCTCTATTGACCTCACAACCCTAGCAAGACAAGGAACTCAAAGCCTTCCTAAGTAAAGTTTCTTGCTACCCTCTTAAGCTACAGCTCTGAGCCAGAGATAGATTAATTCAGAACATAAAACAACTCTATTTGGAACATGAAGATGAATCTTCTAAATCTTTTTTCAAATGGCTCTACTGTGAGCCCTTCCTAAGCCCCTTATATTGGGACCCCAACCTGTTTCTTATTCTGCTTTTCTCCTTAGTAACATCTACTAACGAACTATCACTACACTTTGGAGGTGAGGATTTTTTTCTATTTTAATGCCTGACACATAGTAAATGGTCAGGAAATATTTGTTAAGAGAATATATCGAACCTGTGTTGCTGAACAGTTTCTTACCTGTGAAGAATTTTAAAAAGCTGCTAGAGTCTTTGCTTTGAGAGAAGGTTGTCATGCCATTTTTTTGGCACATTAATATTTTATGATACATTCCTGAAATGGAATAGAAGGGCAGAAATGTCCATTGCCACTTGGCTCTTGGTCACCTGATTATAGAGTTTCCAGACATGAGCAGGCTGCCTTCCCTCACCCCTCATCTGTGTTAAGGGATATGTCCATTTCCACAATGCCAGCTTTCTCCAAGCAGAGAAAAACCTTTATTTGGGAAACCCAAATCTTCTCTAAAATCCTTTTTATGCCTGTGCAGAGATCTGAGCACCAAAGAAACATTTCATTCAATTCCTCACCATTTCCCAACTATAACTCTTCTGAAATTGAGCCCAAATCCAGTATAATAACCAGGCTCTGCTAAACAAAACCATTGTCAAGTTGTGCACGATTCAAACCAGCAGTAATTTCTAGAACTGCATCTTAAATCAGAGTTTACAACTGCATTTTCCACAGTGTTACAAAGCAGGAAACTAATAGATACCTACATGTTGGTTAATTCTCACAGCATACACCATTTCTGAGAAAAGCCCTTCTCCAGAAGGAGACCTAAATATGATCAGTGCCAAATGAATGGGTAAGCATGATACACTTTTCTAGAATAGTCATGCTAGTCCCTAAGAAGCCAAATTAAATTCTTAGAATGAAATCAGTAGTTATAAGACAGCTGCTAACACAGCCTGCTCACTACTGACTGCCAACTGAGTTCCTAATAGCTGAAAATCTGGTCAGCTGCTCAGGGCCTTCAAGCCCACCAGGCACAGCCTTGTTCTGGGCCAGGAGGAGGAATTCTACCTAGCAAGGATTTTCTTTCACTTCTGGGCAATCTACCCTACCATCCCCAGCTCTGCTCCTGACATGTCTGATGTTGAGCAGTTTCATCTTCTCATTGTTTATTTACATCTACAACACTTTGGGCGGTTTTATGAAGAGTAATTATTGATTTTTCTTGGTATAATTTTTCACTTTGGAAATAAAATTGTGATTTTTTTGGATTAAAAAATTATCTACTTGGGCATGTAGGAACCAGAAGGAATATGATTTTAAAAGCAATTCCTTAAAGCTAACCAAGTTTAAAAGCAATATGTGAATGCTGTCAAGCAAAAATACTGTCTATATACTGATTAACAGCATACTTTCATATAAAAAGCCTTCACCTAAAAAGCTTATTTACTGTGTTTGGCACGGAAATTATTTTCAAATCAATGTGCAGCATACTAGGAAATAAAACTTTTAGCTACCAAATCTCAGAGACTCACTCTGAGTAAAAGGGTGAAGTTTAATGGGAAATGGAACTGTTCCCTTTCCTTTTTATCACCCGCGCTTCTTTTCCTGTTCTTTTTCTAAATTTATGTATATGTATGTGGGTATGTGGGTGCCTTTGGAGGCCATGAGAGGTTGGTGGAGGCCTGGAACTGAAGAACTGAAGTTACAGATGATTGAGAGCCTCCTGATGTCGGTGTTAGGGACTGAACTGGGGTCCATCTGGAAAAGCAGGAGGCACTCTCACCCTCTGAGCCATCTCTCCAGCCCCTCACCTTCTTTTCCTATCCCTCTCTTACCACTTTCCACATACATCCTGTTCCTCAAACAGATGATTTGAGGGAGTAGTCGGATGGCTCAGTGAGTAAAGGTGCTTGCTGCCAAGGCTTATGGCCTGAGTTTAATCTCCAGGATCCATGTGGTAGGAGGTGAGAACTGACTCCTGCAAGTTGTCCTCTGACTTCCACACATGTGCTGTGGCATGCACATATTCTCTCTCTCTCTCCCTCCCTCCCCTCCCTTTCATACAAACACAGAATAAATGAATAAAATGTAATTTTTTAAAGAAACAAGATTATAACTTATTAGTTCATTTGATAAAAACAAATAACTTCTGTAAACTCACAGCAGCTGTGGTTGCTTGCACAAGGCCTACACAAGATCAAATCAGAGTTAACATTCTAGTATGGAGTGGAAAGAGGTTCATAAGCCTCCATCCCTAACTGAGGTGTTATGGACAGTTGATGGCTTCTGAGGGAGGGAGAGTCAGTTTTTAAGGGTGTGATTCCTGGTAGGTCACCCATACTCCATGGGTAGCTCCTCACCCAAGTATATGGGTAGTAAAATTTGGAATCAATGAGTTATGAAATAATTTTAAAAACAGGACACAGAGTTGAGGGTGGTGATTCTTGGAGGAGTTAAGGAGTTGGGGATGAATATGATCAAGATACATTGAAATCTTCTGAGAATTAAAAAAAATATTTTAGCAGGGTGTGGTGGTGCACGCCTTTAATCTCAGCACTTG
>NW_008353008.1:252733-322373 GCF_000622305.1 Nannospalax galili | reverse complement strand
CTGTGTTTATTATTCAGTAAATGTTAGCTGTGTCTATATACACATGTAAAAAGACCAATATATATATATATATATATATATATATGTACATATATATATACATATATATATATTTTAAATCTTCAGACTATATAGCAGCTAATACTTATAGTGTTTGGTGTGTAACACTGCCCAAGAACTTGTGCTGATTCACTTAATACTCCCAGCAAACTACCAGACAAGATACTGTCACTATTATCACTCCATTTTCCAGACTGAGAAAGTAAAGCACAGGAAGGTTAAGTAACTTGGCCCAATCGCCCAGTCCATATGGGTTAGGACAGGCTGGGTGACCAGGTCGTGACACGGACAGCTGTGCTGCACTACTTCTCCAGGATGCTCTTACTTCCAACTACCTTGGTGGTCCTTAAAAGCCAGCCCTACCTCCATCCCACCCCTTTCCTAAGAGTCTGCTTATTTTCCTGTCACTGTCTTTAGCATTTCTCCTCAACTGTCCTTTGCAGCTCAAGGAGACTCTTCTAGGGAATCACCCTTCTTTAATTTCCTGTGTCTTCCTCAAGAGCCAATCTGAAGACTTCCTCTCTCTTCTCTTTCCTTCCCCTTCTCTACTCCTCCTCCATTCCTTAAAACACCACTTTTCTTGGGAAGTCTTCATGGCCCTTAACAATGAGGTCTGTGTCACTTTCTCAGTCTGACCAATGAACAGCTGCAATGTTAATCTATGAGTGGAAAATTCGATTTAATTGTAATTTTGGATCTGTTCATTACTAAGAAATATGGGGCTAGGGGTGTGGTTCAGTGGTAGAGTTTGTGCTTAGTATGCAAAATGTGCTGGTTCTGTGTCCTGCACCAGAAATAAACTAATTATGATCTTAAAAATTCTGATACATAAAGTTCCTCCCATATTTTCCCAGAATGTTTAGAGTGTTAAGAAAACCCACAAACACTTTAAAATAGCAATCAGACATACCGTACTTTGAATTGTCCATTACTCTAAGGGCTGCATGTAAGTTTACTCACATAACCCTTACAGAAACTCTCTGAATTCAGTACTATTATCATTTCACAGATGAGAAAATGGGAGGCAGAAAACCATGAATTAACCTATTCCATTGATAACAGCCAATATTTGGACTGAGGTAACTAGTCTGTTTAATTACAGTACTACCCTGGTGGTTTCTCCCCCTCTTCCTCCTCTTCCTCCTCCTTCTCCTCCCCTCTCCTTCTCCTTCTTCCTCCTCCCTTTTCCTCCTCCTTGTCCTCTTCCTCCTCCTCCTCCTCCTCCTCCTCCTCTTCTTTTGCTTTGTGTTTTGAAACAGGGTCTCCTGTAGCTCCAGCTGGTCTGGAACTCACTATGTAGACCAGGCTGGCCTCAGTCTCACAGAGATCCCTGCCTCCAGAATGCTGGGGTTAAAGGCATTGCACCACCACGTCCAGCTCCACCATATCTTAATGTGTATACAGTATTTGCATTCAATGGATCCTGATTTGTCCCTTGCCAACTTGAAGTGAATACTGTAGTCTATAAATCAAAGCTAATGTATTCTGTCTCATTATTCTGAGTCCACAGAGTTGGAATGAGAACATTGCTATTATATACAAAAGTAAGGCATTTCAATATCACTCATAAAATGAGATGTAAAATCTTTTCATGACTTTAAATGTTATCTATTCATGATAAAACTGAAATTATATCCAATTTCTCCATTGTACAAAATAAGGTACAAATTGTGAACTTTTCCATTAGTAAAAATATACCACCCTTCTGTCAGACTACCAAATTAGCAATCTTTTATTTTTTAACACAAAGGAAATAAACTTGGAAAAATTCAACTTTTTCTAAAAAACTTTGACATTTGAAGAAAGTACAAATGAGTGTACATGTGTGTCTATATGTTCACATTAGTACATAGCAACTTGCTTTGCTCTCTCTGGTCATGTTTTCATTAGCCATTGTGATAAGCACATTCCCCTCCACACTCTGGATCTACTGTGCTATATTTCTCTAGCACTCAGCTCTGGTGAGCCTATGTGTGTTTATCATTCACTCTGCTTCTCTAGAATTGTGAGTTCCATCCTCCATCAGGATAGGGATTTGTGTCCTGCTTACTGCTCTGGAACAGTACCTAGTCCTTAAGCAACTACCAAATAATTGGGAGGCGGGTGTCCCTGATGTTAAGTTCCCTGCAATGCCTCTTCATCATCAGATCTTCAAGAAGGATGCAGAAGAAATGAAGCAAGGGCCTCACTTTTCCTGAGTGTGAAAGACTGCAAGTCAGCACAGAGGGCCTTATGGAGCCCTAGGCATTGGATTGGTTGGTCTCACCATCTCCTTGTAATACAAAAAAAGTCCTATTAATCTTCGGGGGGGCGGTGCTTGGATTTTTCTCATAAGGGTCTTTCTGTGTAGTGATGTGGCACATAATTCAGGGTTTAGTTTGGTTTTGAAGTATAGCCAATCCTCATTCACAGATTTCATATCTGTGGAGAGGACAAACGTGCTTTTGTGTTGACTATAGGGGAGGAAAAAAATCCTTTCATTCTCTTAGGTTCTATAGGTGAACTTACCTTGAAGTTAAATTAGTCTAAAACAGTACCAGGAGAAATGCATAGGAGTTTCACTTAATATTTTTATGCACGTATGTCTTCATTAAGAAAACTAAAGACCCAAAGAAGCAATTAGGCCCCAAAGCTTATATGCCTTTTAAAATAAAGTGATGAATTGTGGAAATGTGACATAATAAAGGGTCTTGGGCTAGGGTCAGTGAATTGTGGGGCAGTGGACTAAAACACGTGGGGAGAAAACAAGTGGAAAATAAAGCCTATTTTAGTAGATTTGTTTGGCTACATCTATTGCAGTGTCAACTCCAAGTCTCCAGTGATAAGAATGTTATCTTCATGGTGCAATGAGCACTCCTTTCTCTTAGGAAATTTTATGATGTGCTTTTAGGTAGAGTGCCCCTGTAGTGCCTGCTTTCTTGGGTACCTTAAGCTCAAGGCAAACAGTGTATCAAGGCAGTATATTTTGGCATGCCATCTTCTGCATCCTTTAACCTACCTGCTAAGTTTTATTTGTAAACCCAAAACCAATACAGCTTTTCCCATTCATTAGAAGGCATGCATAGAATGGTGAACAACGTGAGCATGTCAGTGCACCTGCTCCCAGCAATGCTGAACAAGGCTATACTGCCTTTTTTTATTGTAGCTCGCTGACTGTAACCACTACCCTCTCCACAGTCTATTTACTGTTGTGGACTTTTTTGTGTGCTGTTTGTTGACTTTGCCACTTAAAATACCCTGCCAACACAATGCCGAAGTCCTAGCTAGTACTTCTAAGCACAAGAGGCTATGATACAAGAGGACTTAGAAAACATGTCAGATAAACTTCCTTCAAGTGTTTACACCTTAAGTTACAGTGCTATGGGACACAAGCTCAAGATTAGTGAATCAACACTTCATATTAAATAAGGTGTCTTTCAACAGAAACACACATGAGATAAGTTTCTGCACTATCAGTTCATGAAAGTATAACCAAAGGCTTGTTGAATCTAACCCTTGAACCCCTCCTGGAAGCAACGGTTCGGCTATCAGAACACCACCATTTCCAGTGACTTCGCAGAACCTGAGGAATGAGAAGTGGCTGATCATTCTTAGAATTCTCCAGAAGAATTTCCTTTCTGGTGTTGGAAACAATAGGTCTGTGGTTTCTCATGAACATCCTTCTGGGAGATGGCACATATATAGAGAAAGCCACTGAAAAGGAATATGTAAACCTGAGCTCAGTCCCACTTCCCAACTTGCATAAGTATCCTGAACAAAGTGTTCAACCTTTCTGGGTGCAGTTTCCTGATCTGTAGAATGGCTTCCTCACCTAAAAGGAAGAATATAAAAGCTTTTATGCGCATATGAGTAAATTTTAGTTTTTCAAGTTGAACCATGACTCTTCAAGTATTAATGGAGTCTTGACATAGCTTTTCAGAGAACAATTTTTAACAAATTTGGAACATTCTGCACTTGTGTTTTTGAGGTAACAGCGATGCTCCTGCTAATAAATGGTACACTTTGCTATTCCAAAGGGGTAGAAGCAGAAGTTGCCTTTCCCTGAGGGGCAGCAAGACAGGCCCCTCTTTTTACTTAAATACTATCGACTCTTGTTTCTTGGATGTTTTGCTTTGCAATACATCTGTTGGGGACAGAGGTGTGCTACTAGGAAGGACTCAATACTCAAAATAAGGAAAATAATTAGCTGAGTGTGTCCTGGATCCTCCAGAGGTATCAGCCTCTGGCCAATGACTGAGCAAGGCAGTGGTACAAAGGGCCCAACCATTTCTGTCCACTCAGGACTCCTCTAAAGGGAAGTCTTTACCCTGGAACTACCAAGGATGCTGGCAGAAAACTGTAAGATCACTATCACTATACAAAGGGTTCTCCAATTCTACCTGCACCCTCCCCCTTTTCACTCCCCTGTAAACTTTATATTCTCCTTCTGTTTCACATTCAGTGTTACAGCCTCAGTTTTTTTTTGTTGTTGTTGTTTTTGTTTTTTTTCCCTCAGTGATAACTGTAAGGATGAACTTCATATCCTTCTTGTAAGGATGAACTTCTTATCCTCACGTGCGATTGTGACCTTAAGTGAGTATGCAATTCTGGGTTCAGAACTGCATTCCCACAGAACTTTGAAGGCCTGTACTATCTTCTGACATGCTATGCTGCTGCTGAAACATCTCATCATAATCCAACTCATTCCTGTGCGGATAGGTTCTCTTTTTGCTTTGTCAGGCTTTATCTTCATCCTTAAAGCTTTCAAACTTCACCAGGTTATAGCCACACTTGGGTGTTTTAATTCACTCCTTGTGGATGGCCCTTTTGAACTGCTGACCGGTCTCTTCTGTTCCTTCCCTGGACTGTCCCTGCTTTCTTTCTGAAACTCATATTGGGCAGCTGTTGTGATTTCTGGATCTCTCTTCCATGCTCTTACTTTCATACTTTTTTGCTTTTCATGATCTGGCTGAGATCATGAAGGTGAGATACTATTTCTTTCACATACATCTTCATATTTGGTCTTTAGCTTTGATGATATAGTACCATCTCACCTTGGCACCCACATTTTAGTTTTCAAGAACTCTTGTTCTCTGTTTGCTCCTTTTAACATCACTGTGTTCTGGCTTTCATTCATTGCAATCCCTTCTTGGATTCCCTGATGAGATCCATTAGCATTTTAAAACATATTTCTGTTCTATTCTTATTATTACCATTTTCTCTTGGGGCATTTGCTTAATTTGTTCATTTTGAACTTTCTTTTTTAAGCTGTTGTTTCCCCTCAAGTATCTGGTAAACATTTTTTTCCCATTTCTGAATGAAGGACTGCATGATTCATATCTGTAAAATGGCTGGGTCCTGGGAGGCAAGCTGGGCTTTCTTATTTATTGTGCAGGGGTGGGGAACAGCCACCTGGTCCAAGATCTCCTAAACTGCCCCACTGAGAGAGTGGGGTCAGGCTGGACGGCCTCCTTCTCCTCTTCACATCTATTATTAGGTTCAGCTCTGCCTGTCCCCAACTCCGTCTCCATCCCATAGGCTCTCCCAGGAAAATCTCCTCCGCTTAAGCAATTCTCCAGGCAACTCCAGCTGGGGACAAATTCAGCCACAGCTGCAAAATGTTTGGGCAACTGACCTCTGTGCTGCTGCCCCTGTGTCAAAGCCACTCGGGAGATCTATGTAGAGGAAGGTTCTAGTTGCACAATGCATATTTTAGACTTTTTTTCTCCATTCTGAGCTATGTGTTGATACAATCTCATTTGCTTTTCAATTCCCAGAAATTATGTAAAATCTCTGGTCTGATGGTTGTACCTCTTATAGCTCTCCCTGTGGCAGCAGCAACTCCTCCCCTTCCTCCTCCTCCTCCTCTTCCTTCTTTCTCCTCTTCCTCCTTCTCTTTCTCTTTCTCCTCCTCCTCCTTTGCATATCTTTATTATCTTCTCAATGCCCTAGGATGAGGGAAGGCAACCCTGTATACCCAATCACACACACTCCCCTAACTTCCAGACATCTAAATAAGGCCTGAACAATGAAGAATTTTGTATTTCAGTCTGAAAATGAGAATGGAGTCTCTCAGTGATAGACCAAGGTATTCATAAAGCTCAGGAACTTTTAGGGAGGGGCAGCATCATGTTTCCAACTGTGACACTAGAGACACAAAAGCTGAGGGCCCTGAAATATAAGCCTTCACAGATACTGAGTTACATTTCATCCTTGGTTTTCTGGGGACACCCTGTAATATTGTGTCTCTTGCTTGCACTAACTCATGTGTAATTCTGTCACAAGTAAAAGCCAGAAATCCTGTACTTCCTGGTCCCCTATGGGTCCTAGGCTACTGAAAGGTGATGGCTTCTGTCATAGTGCAATGATGGCCATGACAATGACTTCTATAAACAAACACTTTGCTCACCTCCCTTGTAAAATAAGAAAATGGTAAGAATAAGATAGTAGCTCTTTGCTCTTGAAATAACTTTGTCCATGAACTTGAGTTGAGGAATGCAACACATCTCCCCAATTTCCCATGAAGGTAATTTTTTTTAAAACTCTGAGATACACCGTGTAACTTTAAAAATATCTGCTTGCTACATGTAAAAGCATAAAACCCATCATTTTGTTCAAATAGTCTATGCTTGCCCACTGTATTAACTTTTAGCTTCTTTTAGTCGCCTTTAAGAAAGCTGCATTTATCAAACTTCTACCTCCCAAGGCTTGGGGATCATTGCAGAAGAGGGAACAGAAAGATTGTAATGGCCAGAGAAGGATGACCACAAGGAAGTAGTTTTCCAAACAGCTGGTTAGTTCATGCACAAGTCCCATGTGTTGAAACTCAAGCCAGACAAAATCCCAGCACAGACTGGGGAAGTAAGAATCCCCAACCTACCTGAGGAATTATTGGCAGCTGATGACTGCTGGGAGGGGGAGAGTCAATCTTTTTTAAGGGTGTGACTCTTGGTAGAATAACCAGGCTCCAGTGGATGGACCCAACCTGAAGGTCATTTGAGGACAGGAACTTGACTCTGTAGGCCTTAATACATATATTATAGTATATTACTATATTAATATATATGAGTAAAGAAATTTGGTTTCAGGGGGTTTAGCAAGGGGGTTGCAGATACATGAGGGGATCTAAATAAGATCAAAATATACTGTATGAAATTTGCAAAAATTCAATAAAAATTCATTTAAAAATTGAAAAAGACAAAAAAATCTTGTTATGAATGTCATTCTGAGAGATAAAAAAATTAATACCAAAAAAACACAAAGAAAAAATTAAAAAATTTCCATTTAAAACAAAAAATGATAGCAACAATAATAATGAATTCGTCCCTTTCATTAGGGAAACCTAATGCCTATTTTCTTCCCTAGCTGCATTGCACATCTTAGTCTTTTGAGCTCTGCTATAGTAGAAACACAGTTCACTCAAACCAACACCCTGCTTGAGTGACTAGGCTCAGGTGGCTGGGTGAGGTTTTTTTTGGTTTTTTTTGTAGCAGTAACAATTGGGCAGGACACATCATAGGAAAACTGACCAGTTCTTAATTTATTAAAGCTATGACAAGCCCATCTGGGAGGGACTATTTTGTGAATATTAAATTTAAGAGCCTTATCAAAAGGTCAATTTAAGTAACCTTAGTCGTTTCTCCCCTTTCCTTGCTTTGTGTGTGGGTGGCTGGGGTGCAAACCACAGGGCCATGGTGACTACACTTCTTTATGGCAGTCCCCAGGCCAGCCTAAGAATGTTCTTCAGTCCGACCACGCATCCCAGGCGCTCTGCAGCTGGGGGCGCCTAGTGTGGGCTGCACTGCAGATACTGAATCTCCCTATCGGCATTCTTTGTTCGGAAACTGGGAACACTTGTTTCAAAAACTTATCCCGAGCCAGGCAGGAGTCGAACCTACAATCTTCTGATCCGTAGTCAGACGCGTTATCCATTGCGCCACTGGCCCATCACGCGGGACTATGTTAGGTGCTTTTTGAGATAAGAGTGGTCCGGCAGTCCTCGAAACTCACCGGAAAGACGACGCGGCTGATAACCGAAAGGGTGAGACAGGAAGGTAAGGGTGAAGAAGGAGTAACCAACTATCTTGGCTCATCCTGCTGGGGTAAGATTAAAAGCCTGTCTTGAGGGACTGAGAGCTGCGTCCAGGCCGAGCTGCGCATGCGTATACGACGTGTGGACGTGCTCGGGCCCCAGCCTTGCGGAATGCGCATGCTCAATCCTGTCCTGGCCTTGTCCTGCGCGTTCCTACGCCTATGTGCTCCATCTCAGGGGGGTGATCGACATGTCAGTGTCCCTTCGATAACTCAGCTGGTAGAGCGGAGGACTGTAGCTGATTCCCCGGTAGGAGACATCCTTAGGTCGCTGGTTTGATTCCGGCTCGAAGGAGACTCTTCGCATGGGGTTCCTGCTGGCCCTTTGCAGTACGCCGCAGTTGCCATCACCTCCTAACACCTCATGGAGGTTCTAGCACTTTCCTCCCATAGGGGCCTGTGCAAACTTTTTGCGACCCCAGCGGGAGCAGAGCATGCGCGGCCGGCTGCTGGTTCCTAACCTGTGCGGTCTTCCCGGTCCGAGTCACACGGAGCCGGATGTCGCAACCACGCCGGCCAAGCTGCTGCTGTCGCCACCTCGCAGCACAAAGGGACCGCTTGGAAGCCCAGCCACCGCGCGAGGCGGTGACGCGTCGTTATGAGGTCGAGTTGCCAAACTGGCTTCCCGCTCCCTTCGATAGCTCAGCTGGTAGAGCGGAGGACTGTAGGCGAATAATCGCGGGCATCCTTAGGTCGCTGGTTCGATTCCGGCTCGAAGGAGAGGGCGCTTAATTTTTACTTTAGGTTCAGTTACTACCGTGGTTAAGACAAAATAATCTTTGCTGCGCAATAGTCTGGTCCTACTTTAGAGGAAGAGCTAAGCCACCAGAGCCAGCGGTGGGGGATTAGCTCAAATGGTAGAGCGCTCGCTTAGCATGCGAGAGGTAGCGGGATCGATGCCCGCATCCTCCAGTTTTTCTGGCTTCCACTCCCTCAGTTCATTCCTTTCGTTTTACCATCTTCCCTGGCTTCCACTCCCTCAGTTCATTCCTTTCGTTTTACCATCTTCCTGAATTCAGCACTCAGGCAGATGAAAGCTAAGGCGAGCTTGACTGCTCGGCAAAGCTTTCCAACACAGCTGATAGTGTGTAGAAAACTTCGATGCGTTTACTTTGGGCATTCAAGAAAATTCTTATTTTCGCACAAATGGCGACAGATTGCTGTCGTATCTATTGGCGTGTCGACTTTGTGTTATTTTGTTTATTTGATGTCAAACTCCCAGGCATGCAATCAAGGCTAAACTCGTTCCAGGAACCCATGCAGGGAAAAGCCGAGCTGAAGGAACTTGGAGCCAAGCGCCAGGGCTGTGCGACCCCACCTCGCCGCCGCACGTCCCCTCGGGTTGGGCAGGACGTCCACGAGGGCCGGGCAAGGGGCTCGAGGGGGTACTTAAGCAATGCAACGCCAGTACACTCCTTCAGAGTCACTGGGGAGGAGGGCTGGGCCCCTCTCCAGTGCAGCTTTGTAAGAAGCAAACGCTCACGCACACTTCTCTGACAAAACACAAAGATCCTTCTGACATTCAGTTCCCTCCTAATTTTCTAGGATACAGTCACAAAAGAGTTATTGGAGCAGCTCGTTCTCACAACACAAAACATAAATCTTCCAGCCAACGCAGAATTATTATCTTTTTGAGAATTATAATAAATAAATAACAATCCTTTGTGCATCTTAGGGTCCAGACAACGTGAATGCTTTTGTCTCTAGTGTATACAACTGCTGCAGTTCCTTGCTTTGTCTTCCACTTTCCAGATTTCCGTTTTTGTCTTATTTTGTTATTTTCAACAATTTTTAAATTGACTATATGAGTCACTTATAAGTACACACGTGTGTGTGTGTGTGTTGAGACAGGGTTTCCATATGTAGTCCATGCTGCCTTTGAAACTATGTATAACCCAGGCTGGCCTCCCACTCTTGATAGACCCTCCCGAGTGTTGGGATTAAGATGTGCACCTACAATGTCCTGCTACTTAAATATCTTGTTATTCATGAACAGTAGAAAAGCAATCCTTTTAACTATGTGTGAGAAGAGCAGGAAATAGGCAGGTCAGAGGAACAGGAAGCACTGCACGTGGACCAGTACTCAAGTAACATGTGGAGATCAGCGGCAGCCAGGTGGGGAGTGGAAATTACAGGAAAATTCAAAGGTGTAAATCAGCATCACAAAGTAGTTAGTCATGTGGGCAGGGAAAGCCCATAGCCTGTCTTGGCTTTGTCACCCCCTGTTGTAAGACCTAGGACAAGTTGCTTGACACCTTGGTTACTTTAGTTTCCTCATTTGTAAAATGGCCATATGATACTTCCTTTCCATTAAGACAGAACTTGAAAGCTCTTAGTTCAGAGCCTGGTGCACAGTAAACACACAGCTGTTGGCAGTACAGAAGGGAGGAGAAGGGGAAGGATGGAAGAGGAGAGGAGAGAGGCGAAGAATGGGCATGAATAGGACCTGTCATTTTCCTAGTATGTTGCAGAGATTGGGACATATTTCAACACCTAAGAGCCCTGGCAGGCATACCACACAGCAAGGCCTGGCGGATTTATTTGGAAGGTTTGTGTGCGTGTTATATAAAAACACGTGACATAAACACATGACAGTGCTGTAAAGGGATGCTTGGGTCCTCTGTGCAAGGAAAGTAGAACAAGATTACCGAGTAGAGAGCAATGACTGAATATGTTACAGATTGACTTTATAACAGAATGTGTGTAACCAGTGAGGTTTTATTAAGAACGTGCATGGCCATGGAAAATGTTAATAAATGAAAGACAAGCAAATAAACTGTATACAGAGCAACAGAAATAATAAATAAAAATGTAAACAAGCATAAATTATAAGAAAAAACTGAGAGCTTGAAGGGTACCTCAGTGACAGACAGAGCACTTTTCTAGCATGTGTGAGACCCTGAGTTTGATCTCCAGTGCAGGAGAAAAAAGAAAGGGAAGGAGGGAGGACAAAGGTGGGAGGGAGGAAGGGAAGAGAAGGGAAGAGTGAGAAGGGGAGAGAGGTGGAAGGGAGGGAAGAGAGAGGGAGAGGGGAGGGGAGGGAAGAGAGGGAAGGAAAGGGAGGGGGTAGGAAGGGAGGGAACCTGAAAGCCAGGTATAATGGTGTGCAACAACTCTGTTTTAGCCTCAGAGCCCAAGAGGCTAAAACAGAAAGACAACTGAAAACAAAACAGTGAATATTTTTCAAAAGTTTTCTGAAATATAAACACTAGTTTTCAATTGTAACTATAAAGGTCCAATAAAAAAACATAAGCCTATAAGCCAAACACATTTCTGGGTACTTTACATATATTAACTCATTTTGTTTTCTCGTAAGAAAGCAGCAGGCCCAGGTGGCTTCGGTAGTAAATTCTACTGAATAGTCAAGAAATAAATAGTACTGGTTATACACAAACTCTGATAAAAAGTTGTAGAAGCACGAGTACGTTGTAAATCACTCTAGGAAGTCCACATCATCTTGGTTCCTCAAACCAAGCAAAGAACCCAGGAAAAGAAAACTTCATCCTTCATGAACAGAACTTCAAAAATTCTCAAAATGTTAATCAGTGCTGTCCCACAATACACAAAAGAAATATATATTATGACTAGACAGAAGTGATTCTAGGAATACAAGACTGATTAGGTCTAAAAAAAAAATCAATGCAATTCACCCTATTAAACATACCAAAGACACATTTGGCCCAATTCAACATCCATTTTTGATTTTTAGAAGAATACCCTTTATTTATTCTTTGCTAAGTTCAGACATGTATACAGCACATTTTGATGATCTTCACCTCCAACTTTCTGCTTCCACTCAATTGGACACCCCACTTCCCCCACCTTCATGTTCTCTCCATTTTGTTGTAATCTACGAAGTCCAATCAGTGCTGCCAGCTGAACCATTCTTGATTTTAAAAACTGCCGGGAAACTTGGAAGAGAAAGGAATTTCATCAATCTAATAAGACATTAATGAAAACCATGGCTAATATTATTACAATTACAATTACAGTAACAGACTGATCACTCTCTTCCTAAGGTTAGAGGCAAGGGTATTTCATCTGAGACTTTGGCAAAATTCAAAGCAATAGGGGAAGAGAAAGACAGTAAAGGGTCTGGAGAGCAGAAAGGAGAGGTCTCATTGTTAAATGCATCAGTCGCATGTAATGCTAATGTTTCAGATGTTTGGAGATTAAATAAAACAATAGAATTTGTTCCATTTTAGTTTTTTATCATGGCAGTTAGAAAATTGGGAGAAATTATGTCTTATATTTGTCACACTTTAGCCTAGGGATAATGTGACCATTCGTGGCACTGAAATAAAGAATGGCTTGTGAGGAAAGGGTTGCAAAAGGCAAGAGTGAATTCAGAGGCATCAATCAGGGGGCTAGGCTTTAGGGGAGGTGGCAGTCCGTGTGCCTAAGGGCTTCAGATACAAGCCACTGAGAGACCTGGGGCTAGTAAAGTATGTGCCATTTGTTGGCTGTCACTTGTTTGTTTCTAGCACATAAATCGTGCCAAGAAATGTTCAGAAGAAAGTACAGTATGGTAGTTTTATGACATTTCCTCAGAGATCTTTATGATGAAGCAACATTTATAAACAACAGATTTAAAGAAGGAGCAATTATCAAGATGAAAAAAAGCTTTTAACCAGAAGTTTGCAAACTATCTAATGGAAGACTGTCACAGTGTGGCTTCTATGAAGAACTTTTCCCAAGGTAATCATTTTTCTGTGATTTTCATTTTTACAAAATGCTATTTTTTCATTAAAAATGTTAAAATTATATGTTCAAGCTGCTTATTTCCAGATAGAAAGCCATATTGTAAAAGACTGACAATAATGTAGACAGACACAAAGTATCAATTGTTCTGTAGATGCCCTGGGTCAGACCCATGTAAGGAGATGGCACTAATACTATTCTTAGAGAGTTTGGTGATAATACACATATATAATATATATACATATATATTGTATATATATAATTGTGTGTGTGTGTGTATGTGTATGTGTGTGTATGTTCTTTTCTTTTTGAGTCAGGGCCCTCCTTTTAAACCCTGACTGGCCTTTCTATGTAGATTCATTCTCAGAGATCTCCCTGACTCTGCCTTTGCCTCCTAAGTGCTGGCATTAAAGACCTGTGCCATGACCAAGACCGGGATTACATATTTTTCTTCAGTAACCTTTAAGGTACTTATATGGAGGTAAATTCTAAAGACAATAATGAATAGGGAGCACGGCTGCTGCTGCTGCTGCTGTGGTGGTGGTAGGTTTTTTGTTTTTTGTTTTTGTTTGTTTTTGTTTTTGTTTTTGTTTTAAGACAAAGTCTCTTATAGTCCTACATGGCCTTAAACTAGATGTGTAGCTGGGGATGATCTTGAGCTCCACTTCCCAAGTGCTGGGAATATAGGCATGCACCAAAAGCACATAGCTTTTCAGAAAGTGCTTTTTGAAAGCGTATCTTGAGCTCTAAGAAACTAAAGGAAGGTATGTTATATCTGTCATGATTGGTATACAGAACCAGATACTTGGTACATAAGTTCATCTGAGTCTTAGGTCAGATCAAGTACAGCTTTCTCCATTAATCATGTATTATGCTCTCATTAGTCAAGGGAGGGAGGGAGGGAGGAGAGGAGAGGGGAGGAATAAGGTGAATAGGCGGATGGGTATTGCAAAGAACTAACAATTTTACTGTCTTAATTTAAGAGGATATAGTTTGGGGTTGGGGAGATGCTCAAACACACATAAAAAGCTAGGTGCAGTGATCCAAGACTTTAACCTGATGCTGGCAGGTGAAGCTAGGAAAATCCCAGCCTAGCCAATTGCTTTGTTGCAAAAAATAAGGTGGGGAGTGATATAGAAAGACAGCTAACTCAACCTCTGTCCTCCACATGCGCATATATGCAGGGTTCCCACACCCATACATAACAATGTGCACACTTCTGTGGCATACACCACACCACAGAAATACATATAGAAGAGGACTTAGTTTGCACAAAATTAAGAATTCCTGGTTTTATTTGGCCTGGGATTAAAATAATTTTGGGGGGATTTAATGGATGCCTGAGTTGACCTGAAAGTCTTCTACTACTTGGGACCTCCCTTTCCAGTCTGTCCAATCTATCTAAGCTCTTTTCTTCAGCACTCACTGAGGCCTCCAGTGTTCACATCTCTCTCTCTCTCTCTCTCTCTCTCTCTCTCTCTCTCTCTCTCTCTCCTTTAATGATTTAATCAGTCAATGTTTTCACTTCTGTTGGGTACAAGAAGCAAGACTAGCCTTCCAATTCCTGTTTTCTTTTTACTAGGTCTGTTCTATGTCTGTCTCACTACTTTTCTTTAAGCTGTGTGATGGTTAATCTTGACTGATTTTAGAACCACCTAGGAATCAATCCCCTGGATGTGTCTGTGAAGGCCTTTCCAGATTAGTTTAACTAAGGTAGGAAGAGCCACCCCTAATGAGGGGAGCACCATTCCATGGCTGGGGTCCCACACTGAATAAAAGTATGAGTGTCAGCATTTAGACACTCCACTTCCTGACTGTGACAAAATGTGACCAGCTCTTACATGGTCCTGCTGCCACAGAGCTGCTCCCTTCCATACCCTCCCTGTCAGGATGGACTGTGAGCTACAGCAAACCCTTCCTTCCTTAAGCTTCTTTCATCAGATATTTTTCCACAACAATGAGAAAAGTAAAGAACACAAGCCGTTGTCAGTTTTTGCTTCCTTTCGGTTCAATGCAATAACTGACCATAAAGGCTCTTCTATTTGATGAACACATATTTGTTGAAGCTAAGCCTCTAATTTTCAAGTACTTAGATTTGTACTATCTGTGCCAATGAGGCCAAAGGGAACAGTAAAAAATGAAAAGCCCAGAGCATTCTGGAATGCTGAGGATGATTAGCACACTTGGCTGAGTCCTTGACCATTTTCTAATTCTTTCTGTCCCCTGAAAAGTTGGTACCCAATAGTTGGCATTACTCTTCTATTTTGGTGCCAATTGGAGTTCACATCACCCTAACTAGAAAGTATAGAATCCATCCAAAGATGGCCCCCCAGGTGCTGCTGTTGGAGAATCTTTCCTGCACATGTTAATTTTCTCCCAAGATTTTCTCCTAACAACAAGGGCTGGTTGTCCAATATGCTAGCCACTAGCCACATGGGGACATTCAAATATAAATTTACATTAAATGTATCTTAAAATTCTCTTCCAGAATTCGTAGGAAAATAGATGGAACTGGAGAGTACGACAGTAAGCAAGGCAGCCCAGGCTTGGAAAACGTACTTGAATATGTTTTTATATCTTAGTTTCTAGTTTTTACATAATTTTTATATTATGTGTGTTTATGTGAGAGTGAATGTGGGTATAATTTATCTAAGTAGGAAAGGGAGCCATAGCAGAGGAAAGGAGCTTTTAAAGGAGGGGCTGGTGGGTAATAAAACTCATATGACATGAAATGGAAAGAGGAATTCTGGGGGAGGAAGGGTACAAATGGGGGATCAGAAGATGGGAGGAAGGAATTGGAGAGGATCCACCAAAACAAAATATGTACGAAAATACCATAAAGAAAGCTGTTATCTTGTATACTAATTAAATGAGGCAACGTACACATGCCAAGGTCAGAAGATAAGGTCATCACTCATAATTTGATTATTTCAAGAGCTTCAATCTGAAATGTCACAAAGCCTCCATATCTTCTATAGAGTCTCCTTCTGAGCTTGTCACTTGCTGTTACCAAGGAGACAAACACCAAATCCAACATGTGTCTCCTGATACTTCAACAGGTAAGAAAGATGCTGCTTCACTGGTAAGAAAGGCTTAGCTGGACAGTTGTTTCCAGCCCTTTCTATTACCAACTCAGTGCCATCTTCATTAATGACACAACGTACCAACCACCTGTGCGACCACCTGCCAAGGAATGCACGTGGAAATTCAATGAATGAATCAAAAACATTTAAAGGGAATGAAATACACCCTAAAACATCCAGGAATAAAACATATTGGTGGATAATATGTCTTCATGTCACAAAAATAAAGTTATTCTTATTTGGTGGATTGAAAATAAATTCAGTTCCATAGTGTGCTATATACATTTTTTAGTACTTTAGTAGCCACAAGAGGCTGGAATACTTGGACAGCACAGATATAGATGATCTCCATCATCAAAGAAAATTCTAACAGCCATGAGTGCCATTCTAGTACATGAGTGTCACACAGTTTAGTGGGTGAGAGATCATGGGATCCATAGTGAAAAGATGTTCTCCGTAACTAGGTCACAACTGCGGAACTGTAAGACTATGGACAACTGCTTTGCTCAGCCTTAGCTGGCTCCATGGACATAATAATACCCATTAGAGGGAGCTATTCAAAGTGACTGGGACTCAGTGTGTGATTATTTGAATTTGCTGTTCTGAAACAGAAGTGAAAAGTTTTAGAATCCCCTTTTCCTCTTTCTTGAGATGAAGAACATACGTAGGTTTTTTCGAAGGGCAAAGAACTGCCCCTTTCTAAAAAAAGTGTAAGCGTAACTTCTACTGGTTACTTTTCTCAAGGCTGTGACAAAATACCTGACAGAAGCAGCTTAAGAAAAGAAAAGGCTTAATTGGGCTCATAATGGCAGCAGATGGCTTCAAGGCAGCAAGAGTGTGCATCTGGGACTCCTCACCTCCAAGTATCTTGGCAGAACAGGAAGTACAGAGGAAACAGGAAGTGGGGCGGGGGTTGGTCTGTAACATCTCCAGACCTACAATTAGTGACCTACTCCTCCAGTGAGGCTTTATCTCCTAGACTTGAAGGTTTCACAACCTTCCAGAGCAGCCCCACCATCCAGCAGCATCCAAGTGTTCAAACACACGGGCCTATAGGAGACACTACACATCCAAATCCCCACATAGCTATCATACAACGCCAATGCTTTCCTGAATTTCATGTCGCTAGCAATTTACCTATCTGAGGAAGTAATGAGAATCTTTAAGGGGATCAGAGGTTCAGGGGGCTTGGAACTGAGTTTGCTGGTGTGAAGGACATTCTGGAGAGGACTGTGCCTTAATTTGTAAAGCTTGACCAGCTTCAGGTAGTTAGTCTCAGAGTTGCCTTGTTCCAGCCCCTGAACAAGCCTGCTTCCCTTTGCCTGGCAGCTAGAGGTCAAAAAATGTCAGTCCCTCCCTTCTGCTGTCATCTCTCAATACCAAATCTACTTTCATGTGTTTATTGTGGGAATGCCTTTCATAAATGGGCATAATCTGGACTAATGACTTTTATTTATTTTTTAAAAATATTTTGTCTGTTTGTTTTTTTAAATTTTATGTGTATGAGTATATTGCTTACATGTACATAAGTGCACCCAATGCCTGTAGAGGTCAGAAGAGGGCATCAGATCCCTTGGATCTGGAGTTAGGACAGTTGTTAGCTGCCATGTAAGTGGGACTTGAACTCAAGTCCTCTAAAAGAACAGCCAGTACTCTTAACCACTGAACCATCTCTCCAGTCCCAGACTAATGACTTTTAACTAACCCCAGCAAAACCATGTGCTCTTGTATCTTATGACCTTGGCACTTGACCTCATTTCTTTGACAACCTCAATTTGATACTCCACCCAAAAAGATGATAGATGAGTGAATGTGGCCATGCTTGAGAATTAATATATCAAAACACTGAAGGCAGTGCCCCAGGTCCGTTGCACACAGTGGAGACTGGGAAGGATGTGTGACCTTGGGTGAATGAGGTATTCTAGAAGTAGGGTTGAAAAGGCTTGATGGTCTATTTAGATTAGGGTAGAGCCAAAGGTGTACTTTCCCCAACTGAAGCTGGAGAAACCATTTTGAAAAAAAAAATGTGGTTGGGGCCTGACTCAGGGCACAGTTCAAGAGACAGAGCTCTAACAGGACAGTTCCTTCAGCACAGTTCCATGAGACATCTAGGGGAACTGGTATCCTTTGCATTCAGGCCCACTCTTAAAAACTAAATTTTACGAGTTAGACCTTTTTGGTTATTCAGGTAATTATAATGTTGGCATAGCAATGCCACAGTTTACCCAGGTTTTTAGGGCTCCACGTCCTTTTCCCATACTTACCTGGGAGATTAGGAAGCCTTAGTTTCTCAGTTTTTCTAAACACTTATCCCCCAGTTTGCTCAACTCAGGAATAAAAACTAATTAGGGATTCTAACAATTAGGGCTTCTAATCACAGCATTTACCTGTGTAGTTGGACTTATTTCAAGCCCCATATGTTGGACTGTACAGTAGAAGACAGTAAGAATTAATGACCCCACCACCACCACCAGGCCATACAGTCCAGATGACCTCCAGGCCATTGTGCCATTGTGTTGTGTTTACAACTCTGTGGAAGTCTTAAATATGCCTGAAATTTGAAATTCTGGTGTAGTTCCAGAATGGCCTCTGTCTCTTAGACTTTGAAGAATTTGAGAGTAGGCTAAAATGTTCTGGTTCCTCCCTGGATCAGAGCACTATTGGTGTGCCCCACTCAGCCCACCAACTTGTCCCTCAGATTGCTGGTTGTTAAAAGGAGGCAGGATCAAGAGATGGAGAAAGAAAGAAAAGGAGGAAAGTGGGATTATCCAATGCCATCTCTCATATTCTTGTGGCTCTCTGGCTGGCTTCCCACAGGGTCTCCAGGAACAGTTCTAGGAAAAAGTGGAAGGTATAGAGTGCAGTGAAGCCAAGAAAAAAATTAGAAGACTGGGAATCAGCTATACATCAAATAATGGAACTGGAGTTTTCAACATCAAAAGTACTATTATTTATGAGATATTTGCCCTTCAAATACTGCTAAATGGGGCTGGAGAGATGGCTCAGTGGTTAAGAACAATGGTTGTTCTTGCAGAAGACCTGGGTTTGAATCCCAGCACCCACATGGCAACTAACAACTGTCCGTAACTCCAGTCCCAGGGGATCTAACAGCCTCTTCTGACCTCTGTGGGCATTGCACGATACAGGTGCACTTACCTACATGCAGGCAATACATGCATACACATAAAACTTTAAAAATTAAATTAAAAAAATACTGCTGTTAGTTGTAAACTCCTTAGTTACATATGACAGAACTGAAATCCAGCTAGGTGAGGCACTTTCCCAAGACTACAAGATGAGGCAGACACAGAACCAGAGAAAGCTTCCTGACTCACTGAAGTTCCCTGCATTGTCATGCTGGCTCATGCTGAAGGCATCTGAGTCATCTCTGTGGAGTCTAATTTCATAGCCACCCCAGAGTCCATTTCCTCCTTTCCTTCCAAAGTACCATTGCCCCATTCGGGGCTTTCTGGCCTCTTACCTGGACTATTGGCAACAGTCTCCAACCTGAGCTTTCATCTAGCTCAATCAGTGCAGGAAGGTTAACCTAACCAAAACACACATGTACACTCATGGAGGCATCCTTGCAAGAACCTTTGAATGACTTCCTGGTGCCTGATTTAGTAAGTGTTAAAGAAAAAACCCTTAGCACACTATTCATGGCCTGCCAAATCATCAGCAGAATGCTCTACACTCCAGCCACATCACTGCGCTCTCCTGTGTGCCTTTGTGCCTCTGCCTATGTATCTTCCCTGGAAAACCCCACCTGTGAACCCCTGTGGATCCTTTCCCTATTCATGAAATCATCCTCATTCCTCCCACTCTGAATCTCTATAGCCCTTCATCATTTTGTGTTTCACTGTGGTTCTGCACGTGCATGTCTTAGCTGCATTTCACTGAACTCCTTGAGGGCAATAACTTGAGTCATATTTATCTTTTGATTCCCAGAGCCATAGGGAAGCACATGATAAACAATGAATTCTTTTTGAAGGAGTGTATTCTTTCCATCGGAATAGGCTCACAGAATGAGGTTATGAAAAGGAAAATATTTTACAGCTATACAGCTGTGTTTAAGAAATAGCCATTACACAAAAGTTAAAAAATGTTAAAGTTTAATTTTGCAAAAATGTTATAGTAAGCTGTTGATCGATTATTGAAGAAGGAAATTTTATTTTTTATAAGTTTAGTGCAGCCTCTGTGAGCAGCATTGATAGTCTATGGCAGTGTGCAGTCCTATCCCAGGCCTTCACACTCACTAGCTGCTTCACCCAGAGCAACTTCTAGTCCTTTCACATTTGATACCTCATTTTCACAGTACTTTAGATATACAGTGCTTACCATTATGTTATAATTGCCCAGAGCATTCAGAACAATAGCATGCTGTTCATTCAGGCTTGTAGTCAGAGAGCCAATAAGATATGCCATATAGCCCAAGTGCATAGCCAGTTAGACCAGCAAGGTTGGTGTAAATACAATCTGATGGTCATACAATGACAGAATTGCCTAATAATGCATTTCTCAGGATGTGTCCCTGTCATCAAAACTCATGCCTATATTATAAGTTGAAACAGTATGATGATTCATCTTTATTGTTGAATTGATTGAAGACACCTAGAAAACTGGTAAAGCACATTTCTAGGTATGATTGAGGAGGTGTTTCTAGAGCCAATTGGTATGTGGGTCTGCAAACTGAGGAGGCAAGAAGACCTATCTTGAATTGTGGGCAGCACCATCCAGTAGAGCGAGGGCCCAGATGGAGCAGGAGAGAAAGTGGACAAAGTAGGATATTCATATGTGTCTGCATACTGCACTTTTTTGGGGTGGGTGTGTTTTTTCGCTGCTGCCGTCACCCCCAGACATTAGACTCCAGATTCTCTGGCCTAGACTTGCACCAGTGACTCTTCAGGGGCCTCTGCTTCAGTCCGAGGCTGCAGCATTGATACCTCTTGTTCTGAGGCTTCCAGTGGACTGAGCAGCTATTGGATTCTCTAGTTCAGCAGGCTACAGAAAGCCTTTGAGACTATTCAACCTCTGGTCATGTGAGCCAATCTGGTAAATCCTTCTTATAACTAAATATACATTCTACTGATTCTACTGCTCTGGAGAACCCTGGCTAGTAAGTGCTTTTCCTTAGATTGCAAAATCTTTTACAATAGAAACTTCCCTGGAAGATAGTTCACATATTGTGCTCAGAACTCCATAGCATGTCACTGACTAAGGTAGGTGACAGGATGTAATTCAGCAGGAAAGATGCTTGAATTCCTTTCTTCACTGAAGTTGCTAAATAAATGTTGAAAGTATTGAGAGAATGTAGCTTACTATTAGATAACAGACCTTACTGAATTGCCAATAACTTATCAGTGCACATAGCACTATGACCATATAAAACCATTCATGATGAGCTATGCTTCACTGTAATTAAGTGCACACAGGGGATTGTTAATAAAATATGTTTTGTTTAGAATTTTTGAAACCATATAGAAAAAGATGAAAAATTAATCACATAAAAACCTTGCATGCATTTTATTTAGGTTTTTTAAAATCTGAGTTAAAGTTTTACATACACTGTATATAAATTAAACAATTTTACAAAATCCTGGAAAATGTCAGAATCTGTGTTTATGACGCAAGAACAGACCAATAACATCAGAAATGACTAGGAACTATCACTGTAAAGAATCACCTTGGATCAAAGGGCAAATGCAAAGGCAATTTAGGAGCAGATGGAACAGGTGTAAGGGGCTCCATCTTCACACTAATTGTCAAAGGTATTGATATCTGTGCTCCAATGCATGGAAAAAAATGCAGCTGTGTGCTATCCAATGCTAGCTACTATACTGTACCAATGCAGATTGTTACTGTCTTTGTGTTTTGGGGCTTGTGTAGGGTAGGAGGTAAATGATGAAAGAGGGCCTGGAAGGGAAACAGTGTAGAAGAGAAAAGACTGTATTAGAATTTTATTAGAGGTTAAAAACAATTGGATAATTAGTTTTGGATTTTTTTTTTTTTTTTTGAGACAGGTTTCCTATGTAGCCTCCAAACTTGCTATACCACCTAGGCTGGCCTTGAACTTGTGATCTTCCTGTCTTGGCCTTCCAAGTGTTGGGATTATTTGTGTGCATCACCATACTCAACAACTTGGTTTTCAAAGATGTTTTGTAGAAGTCTTGGGAGATATTCAATGGATAAAGAGCAACACAAGCAGGAGGACCAGAGTTCAGAGCCCCAAGGCCAGTACAAATGCTTGTTGGATGTGGCCGCCCACCTGTAATTCCAGGGAGGAGACAGAAGAATACTCTAAGAAAGCTGGCTAAACTAGTCCTATCATTGAACTTTGGCTTCAGTTGAGAAACTCTCTCTCAATGAATAAAGTGAAGAATAGTTGAGGAAGACTCCGGATGCCAGTGTAATAGCCCGAGCACCTCCATTTTGTGTAAGTTTAACTGGTTAATCATCCAGCATAGGTCCACCCCTAGGAAGGCGGGTCATGCTAAAGAGATGACCTGAATACTTAGAGCGTTAATGAGATAGCGAGTTTTTCCTGCCTGTATTCCTGCCTACTAGCGCAGAACTTCCAAAGAGCCACAGTCACGTAGGTCTCTGTAAGTCTGCCCAACTAAAAGGCGTAATTTCCCTTTTTCTTCTCCATGCCTTTCTTACTAAACATGCTTTCTTTAAGGCTTTGGGTTGCCCCTAGAATCTTGTATTTCTTTATTTTCTCTAAATCTTCCTTCTCCCAGCCATGTGGCTGCCAGCCAGCCTTGAGTCTGACCCCCATGCCTTGTCCCCTCCATTCTCCTCCTCAAGGCAACTACCGAGATTACTAGCTTGCCTACTCTGAGGATTTTTCTTTAAAATTCAAATAAAATTGTAAAAGCTTAATTCAGCTGATTCGGAACTTTTTGAGTCTGGATAGTCTTTCCCGGTTCCTGAACTCCATAACAGATGTGTCGAGTTAGCTGTCCAGCACAGGACACAGTAGATGCAAATGTGAACACACATGCACACATAGACATGTATATAAAGAAAAAGCTTGTAGATATTTTTATGGTAAAAGGACATTGAAGTTAGCTTTTAAATTGAAATTTTCCCCATACCACAGCCCTAGCAAAAAATGAAACATTGGGGCTAGAGAGATAGCTCAGCGGTTAAGAGCACTGACTGCTCTTGCAGAGGACCCGGGTTCGATTCTCAGCACCCACATGGAGGCTACGAACCGTCCTTAACTCCAGTTCCAGGGGAGTTTGATGCCCTCTTCGGACCTCCGCAGCATTGCACGACATGGGTGCACTCACATACATGCAGACAATACACTCATACACATAAAATTTTAAAAAAATTTAGATGAAACATTATGCAAGTCTTTTTCTATGATTACCCTTGTGAAACTAGAGTACAGATTTTCAGGATCAACTTTGCTTGCTTTCACCGAAGAAGGTTCTATCATGCTACTTCTAGTGTCTCTCTTCCTGACGTCTAAAGACAGAAATGGCATTTCTTACACAGTTATACTGTAGAGCTCCATTCTGAAGGAGCCTGTCACCAAGTTCTTTCCAAGTGATCAGGGAGGGCATGGCTCAGGGACCAGGCATGCACATTTGCATTTGTTGTTGACAACTGTAGGCTTTAGCCAGCCTTCCCTTCACAACCCCCTTCTAAATGGAGCTTGTAAGCCTCCTTCCCACCCACTCTCTTACTTCCCAGGACAAGAATGTTGACTCCTGCTTTCTGTCACCTGTCAGAATCCATCCTCCTGTCACTGGCTTATATGGACAAGTCAGTCCAAGGTCATGTGACCTAGAACTGCTAAAAACAGCTCCCACTCCTAACCAGGGCCTGAAACAATGTCCTCCATGGAGAGAAATGTAAAGGACACTTGATCATACGGTCCTTGGAATTATTTCCAGGAAACACTTGCAGAAGTTCGGGAGCTCCCTCTTCCTGGCAGCGCACTCAGGGACGGCCAGGAGATGAGCGCTTCTCTGAATTACAAGTCTTTCTCCAAAGAACAGCAGACCATGGATAACTTGGAGAAGCAACTGATCTGTCCCATCTGCCTAGAGATGTTCACAAAGCCTGTGGTCATTCTCCCGTGCCAGCACAACCTGTGTAGGAAATGTGCCAGCGACATCTTCCAGGTTGGTTTGTTTGGAGTTTGGAGGTTGCAAAGTCTCCCTCCGTTCTGAATCAAGTGCTTGATAGCAAATTCAGTACCCTTAGAAAACTTTCCAAGGCTGTGTTTGTTTTCAGTTTATCTGAATTTCAGTGTATTTCTGTTGAACTGCTCTGTGCTTTGCTGTCAATTTCCTCCTTACTTCCAAATCCAGTTGTATTTAAATTCTAAGAACCATATTTATTTTAAGTAAAACCAGATCCCTGAATCTATTTCAAAATTGGAAATGAATTACTGATTAGGATATGAATGTTGGAGTTTCTGACTGAAAGTTTGGGTTATGAAAACGCTGGATGGAAAAGTGCCTTGTGCTGATATGGGTGTACTGCAGACGGCTATGGATAAGGGCTGGCCCATGTTTCAGTACCACTTGCAGTAAACCCTGAGGGTTTGTTTTATGACAAGCTCAAAGGAGTCCATGTTGTGTGTAGTCACAGAGAGTGAAAATAAGTCTCCAAAAAGCTCCCTGAGGCATTACTCAATTCCTCTTTTCTTGCTTGGCAAGAACAGGCCTCTAACCCTTACTTGCCCACCAGAGGAGGCACCACGGTGGCATCAGGGGGACGATTCCGCTGCCCCTCCTGCAGACACGAAGTGGTTTTAGACAGACATGGGGTATATGGACTTCAGAGGAACCTGCTGGTGGAAAACATCATTGACATCTACAAGCAGGAATCCACCAGGTAAAAGCCCCTCTGTGAGCTGGACCCATTTGATCATTCGTTTTCATTTTAATGAGTTGATATACTGAATACTTGTTGCTAGTCACAGATAATTGTTCCATATAAAAAAGATTTATTTCCAAGTCAGTTTTTCCCGATGGAACTGAGAATTGCTCATGGAGGGAAAGGAGGGAACTGGAGCACATGCATCTATTTCATTGAAGATGGTGATGTTAAAAGAGATAGGATCCTGCCCCCACAGTCTTGTGCTACACGCGTTGTAGGTATATTGACACACCACTACGTTGAAGAAAAATCTCAGCCCGAAATTTTCATAAAGCTAAAAGAAATGATACCTTCTAAAATAGAAATGATACCTTCTAAAATAGCCTTGTTCCTAATAGTCTTGCCTTAAAATTGTCTGGAAAATAACAGTAGCAATTTAAAAACACTTTGACACAGTTTGTCATAATAGTCACTCTACTGGAAATTCAAGGCAAGATAATACTCTGGTCTTCAGGAACTTTATTTAAAGAAATGCAGGAGGGGGAAAGGTGAAGTTCAGGCTATGCTTCCCCAGTCCCTAGATTGTATTAGTGTATATCATTAATGTCTATTTGTTGATTGATTGAGATGTCATATATACATTCATTCATTAAAAATACATTTTTAAATCTCATTTATTACACCATCTAGGCCATACAGTTCCTTTCTTAGACACAGCACTGTGAGGGTATATTCCTAGAAGGCACAGTGTGAAGAGCCATTTTTTTCATTGTGCATAGGTCAATTCAGTCCACAAGCTTGGTAGCCACATGGAGACCATGTTGAAAAAGACTCATTATGATCCTTTTTATAGGGGACATGTGTTTACGGAACATCTGCAGGGCTGTGAGAGCCCTGCACTCTAAGAAGGAAAGCTGTTCTATTAATCCAACACGTAATTATTGTAATTATTGTGGCTATTAGTCTCTGCTTAAGATTCAAAACTAAATTAGCTAGTTCCAGGATATAGATGGAATTGAGGGAAAAAGTTTTGATGACATATTGCAGACAACTGTTTCTCTCACTTCCTGTATCTGATCTCATTGCGTTTCGTTAACTTTAAAATTCAGAATCATATTGTATCTTTAAAAAGATTAACCAATTAATAATTAATAATCAACCAGTTATTAAAAGGCATTTATGTGACAACTGCTTCAGTGCCAAATGCAGTGCCTTGCACAGAATAGTTGCTCTACAATGCCGGCTCTTTAAGCAGCACCACAACCAATCTTTCTCATTGTGTTTATCGCCGTTACTGTTCCTGCCACAGTGGGAACCACAAACATGAGCATAATGACATTTGCTATGGAACCTAGAGGACAGCAAATTTTAAAACTTGTGTTGGTAAAACTACAAGACATATCTTTACCTTAACTATGAAGCTGGCTTGATGCATATGTCAAAAATAGTACCCAGGGGCTGAGAAGCAAGTTCTATGCACCAAATTCCCACCAATAAAGCATATAGCTGAATGGAGAAGGGACTTTGTTTTGTTTTGCTTTGATTTTTTGAGGCAGGGTCTCCCTGTTAGCCTCAGCTGGCCTGGAACTCACTATTTGACCAGGCTGGCCTTGATGTCACAAAGATCTTCTACCTGCCGCCGCCTCCTGAGTGCTGGGATTAAAAGCATGTCCCCCACACTCAGCTACAGTAAGAATATTTTTGTGATTATCAAATTCTTACATTGGTTTTCTAACTTGACACTTGTCTTTGGGGCATTTTCACTTGGTAGTAAAGCCATAAGTTGCCTAAAGCACTTGGCTACATGTCTGGTCATAAAACTAGTTGTTCCCTGAAATCAGGAAGCTATAACAGACCAGAATCCTGAGCCTCAGGGCACATTAGATGACCCTGGAATAAACTTGGACATACCGAGTGAAGTAAGAGGGCCTCTGGACATTGGTTGTGTCAACAAAAAGGACAGATGCTGTAGATGATGGTATGAGTACTAGTCAACTCTCACTTCTCACAGACTAGGTGGAGCTCGAGATTGCAGGTCTTGACAAATTCTGGCCTTATACAGAATTTTGTGTGGTGCTGAACTAGCCACACTCTGGAGATTAGAGTAGGCACTAACTCTGTTAATATAATTATTGAAGATACAAATAATTTGTAAATATAATAAGCAAAGCTACTTTGTGCTGTGTGTTTAGCACTGTTAGGGTGCTTTACCTGGAAATTATGTGGAATTCTTTGATTTGCACAATAGTCTTATGAGCTGGTTTTTCTTATCACCCTACTCAAGGTTTGTGGAGGGGTGTGTGCATGTGTACATGTTTGTATACATGTATAGAGGCCAGTGGTTGAAGTCTTGCTTTACTGCTGTTCACCTTATTTTTCTAATATAATATTTTATGAATTCTTTGAGAATTTCATAATGTATTTTAATCATATACCCCCCACTCCTCTCCCTAACTTCTTCCAGATCTATCCCACCTCCCCATTCCCAACATCTTGTCCTCCTTTTAATAGCCTCCCGAGTCTAATTTGTCCTGTCCATGTATTTGTGGGTGTGAGGCCATCCACTGGAGTGTGGTCAACCTACCAGGGACCCTTGAAGAAAACTGACTCTCATTCCCCCAGAAGCCATCAACACAGACCCACAGGCACCATCTCCTTATAAGTGCAGAAGAAAAAAACATGGACCACTTGCAATAAATAATAGGTTTGGAACACGTTTGGCATAGAGAATTGAAGATGTGAATCCATTCTATGAGGTGGCAGTGGCTGAGCACACAGCTGTGGTTCAGGGCTCAGTGCTGAATGTTGACAGTGGTCTCTCACCAATCAGTACAGGCCACACATTGGCAATTGACTTTCCACTGTAGATGAGAGGACTGCACTCTGTCAGGCCTGAATTCTCCTCTGTACTTGTGGATTTGCTTATGACCCCTTGGTCGAGTCCCTTGGATCCCACACCCCCCCCTTTGTTGGCTTACTGTCTTGCTTTTTTATGGAGCACATCTATATGTAATCTTTTAAAATGCCCACCAAATTCTCTTTTTTTGCTTCTCTTACATTCCTTCCTTCAAAATACCTTGTAGAGGTTTGGCTAAGGATTCAGGCTGCAGTTCTGGAACCTTCCCAGGGCTCTGGGCTTCTTGTAGGCTTCTGTCTAGCTGGCACTTAGAAGAACTGAGGGAAGCCACTTCTTTTCATCTAGATGTCTCCAGTTTCCAACACTGGGTAGACATCATCCACTTACTGTCTTTTTACTTTTTTTCCTTATTATTTTATGTTTTTTTTATTTCCTTGTTCTCTATTTAGAGAGGTTTTGGCAGAAAACATAAATAAATGCTCTCTGCTCATTTTGCCAAATTTAATTATAAAAACTCTTAGTCTAATTTATAGATATGAGTAAAAATTGAAATCAAAGAGGTTTAGTGATTTATTTAAGGCCACATATCCAACACAGAAAAGCTGAACCAGAATTAACTTTTCAGCTCGATTTAACCACAAAGGGACTGAGTAAGCCCCTGCACCCCTTGGCAAACACTACAGTGACCCCAGAAACCTCAGAAACCAGGGAGAGCAGGCTAGAGGCCCTTGAAGTTTGGCCTGTGCAGAACAGTGAGGGGCCACTGCCAACATTCAGTACTGAGCCCTTAACTACAACTGTGTACTCAGCCGCTGTCACCTTATCCAGTGTATTCACATCAATTCTCTATATCAAACTTGTTCCAAATCTGTTATTTGTTACTTATAGGCCTTTCTTCCACACTTATTTATAAGGGGCTGGTGCCTCTGGGCCCACATTGCCACCTAAATTTTAAAAAGTCTAAATTGAATCACAAAAAATAATGAAATACAACCTTCAGGTCATTTCCACATGTTCAGTAGATGTGTCACACATACACCTGAGCTGTCTCTGCTCACAGCTTCGGGCATCAAAACAGCATAAAGGACACGAGATGTACTCAGGACATGCCTAGGGAAGATAAGCTGCATTAGCATGGCCTGTGATGTTTTGTCAGGGGATACACTCTAGACTCCAGTGTGGTCCACGTTTCTTACAGTATGCCAATACCCTTGATCAGGCAGAGGCAAACTTGTGAGTCCTGCTCTCCAGATAACTCCCCAAGGCTTCATCATTTATTAGTAGCATATTCAAAATTTTTTTCAAAATTCTTCCTTTACAATTTATGAGTGCCAACTGATCCTGAGCTTTCTTGATTTTATTTTTATTTTATCACCCATTCATTCAACAAATATTTCTTCTCTCTGTGAGGCAGTTTTTGAGAGCCTGGGAATGCAGGAGAAAAGAGAGATCAAGGCTCACATTCTAATGGAGGACACAGGCCCAGGAAGGGACTAATCTTCCCAGTCATGTGCATACTTTCCTTGGTTGAGTGCCAAGCATATGGGCAAGTAGGGAGATCATAGGTTTCATGAAACTATACTGCTACAAGACTAGACAGAAATTCCTTTTGCAAAAGATAAGATTCCAAAATCATGAACGTGGGAGTCTATGCAATTTCTTTATTAGACCTAGAGCTTTCCCAACATTTATTTATGCAAATCTCAAGTACTTGATTTCTACCTAGTATAACAGATTTATCAGCCCAGTCTCTACTTTCTCTGACTTCTGGAACTACAGCTATCTCATTCTACACATCAGCATCAGTGGTGTTCAGACATTTGTTAATGACTCACAGTAGAAAGTATGTTTTATACTGTAATACACATTTACATATGTGAATAACATGTAATATGTTCTTTGTTTCATATATACATGTATACAATATGTATAAATACATATACTTGAAACAGATTTTCACTTGCTAATACTCATTCTTACACGAGCAATTCACAGACGGTATCTCTGTGTGACCATTGTTGTACTCTGTAACAGTTTCTTTCTGGTATGAAAGAAGTTTCTTTGATGAGCAGTGACTGGGATATTTGTCTGTAAACGTGAAGATACATATTTTGCACACAGTAAGAAATTACATTCTTCCTAAAGTGAGGGACTCTAGATAAGCTGGCTAGACCTCAGTAGATGAATGTCTGGGGACACTAACTTGACACAACAGGCCTTAACACAAATGGCAGAATGTATGAATTCCTGTGGGGGCAGGGCAAAGGAAGGTGCCGGTGGGGACAGAGTATAAAGATGATTAGGATTGAGATGTTCTGTATGAAATACACAAAAGTTCAATAAGAAATTTAAAAATATTTATTCTTACTAATTGTAATTCACAGCATTGCTGTTCTACTCCATTTTGATTTAGCAGCACTGACTGAACAAAAATGTGGCAAATGTAAGATGCTTCTAAATAATTCCATTGGGAATAAGAGGAAACTTTTGAATTTGGATTTGAATTTTTCCAATACATCTAGCAATCTTAGACTTAGCTTTCAAATTCTGTTTATTTATTTATGGTGATAGTAGGGGTAGGCATGCTCATGCCATGGCACACGTGTGGAGAAGACAACTTGGGGGACTCAGTTCTCTCCTTCCATCATGTGGGTTCTGAAGATCAAACTCAGGTCTTCAGACTTGGTGGCAAGCACCCTCACCCACTGATCCATTTTGTCGACCCCAGCCTCTGTCTTTAGATGGGATACATCAAATTTCCTGTATTTTGTATAAGGAGGCTACACCCATACTTACCTTTTATATTCAGCTACTTCTAACCAACACCTGGATTAATTACACAGAAAATTCTGGTTCTCCAGAGCTACTTCCATCCTTAGCCTTGTAGATGGGAAAGGTTTTCAGGGACCAGAGCTGGAGGGGTAGGTAAGACCGAACTCCTCTACCAGCCTAAACTGGAGATTTAGCTTATCAGCAATTTCCACTTCTTCACTCACAATAACCGGTGTCTCTAGGAGAAATCTGAGCTTGTTTGTAGATACAGAGGGCTGGCCAGACCCCAATGTTGAACTTTCAGAAATTTCACTAGGCTGTTTTGAAATTTTGAATTGATGCCAACATACCATAAAAATTAACAAATGCTAATTGACCAATGCTACAATCAGTGTTGCTGGTCCCTAGCCCGAAGCTAAGCAGACTGTTAAAAGTTCATCAGCATCCACCACTATAGTTGGAAGGACACTAGGCATGAAAAAGGACCCAGGGTGTCTTCTGAACTAGGTTTGGGAGGTCAGAAACCGGTTGGGGATTGCCACTAGATATTGATAGATGTTTATCTGCCGACTTCCTCCCAGGCCAGAAAAGAAGTCTGACCAGCCCATGTGTGAGGAGCATGAAGAGGAGCGAATCAACATCTACTGTCTGAACTGTGAGGTGCCCACCTGCTCCCTGTGCAAGGTGTTTGGTGCTCACAAGGACTGCCAGGTGGCTCCTCTCACTCATGTGTTTCAGAGGCAGAAGGTAGGAGCTGTACTACTCCTCCTCCTTGGCCCCTTCCTGGTGAGTCAGCTCCCTGCAGTCAAAGGAGGAAGCTCAACATAGAGGATGCGTGTGAAGGTCCCCCATGGAAGGAATCTGTGCAATTGGTGTTGCTGCCTCTCATTAGAGTCCTTGCAGGGTAGTAGGGTAGGCAGGAGAGGGAGATGGTGTTAAGGTTCAGGAAGAGATGCAGAAGGATTGGTTGCCCTCTGTAGCTTTGGAGGTTGCTGAAGATAAGCAGTATTAAGAGGCCTGACCAAGTGCCAACTGCTCCAGGCTACTTGAAGTTTATAGACAAGAAAGAATTAGATGGTTTTTGTTTCCTCTGTCCAATCCTAGAATTCTTTTCACATTTGTTAATGAAATGTTCCTTCAGACCTCTTCAAAGCCTTTTCTCACTTACTTCTTATGCAGGAGATAATAAAGATGGCACATAGTTATAGAACACCTCCTGACAGCCTTCTAGTCACTTAGGGCAGATGCTAAAAGACACCCCTGAGAGGGGTGCGTTCCCCTCACCCCAGGTTCCAGACCTCAGCTTCTTCATTCTGACCCAATACATTCTCTACCTCTGTTCATCAGCCTGGTGTTATACAGGAGCAACTGAGAGCTTCCCCTCCTGTGCATGTGAAAGGGAAATGTGCATCAGTAGATTAGCCACTTGTAGCACTGAGAATTTGACTAGCCCCACTTCTTAATTTTTTCCCGCTTAGAATCATCAATTCACTGTACGTTACTTATAAAAAAAGAATCAAAATCAAATTTGAACATCAAACTCCTGGGCAACACCTGCTTCAATCAGTAACCACAATTTGAATTTGTTGTCTTTATTTATTTCCAACTTATTTTTTATTGAGTCCCTCTTGCCTCCTCCCTAATGCCTAGCATATTAAAGCTGGATGATATCTGCTTCTCACTGCATCTCTGGGAGCCCTGGAGGCTCATGGGATGGGCAGAAGGACCTGAAGTAGAACTCCCACCCATTCCTCTTCGGCTAGAGAAGCTTCACTTTTACCTAAAAGGTTTCCACATTAACTTCCATTCTGAGAAACAGCTCTGCAGCTTCCACATGCTTTACAACCACTGTTTTGGCCTTGAGAAGATTGAGGTTCAAATTACTTACATGTCTTACTCAATATCTTAGAGAAGTTAAGGCAGAGTTGGACCAGCATTAGATTTCCTAAATCCCCATTCAGACTCCTTGTGGCTCCATGTCCAGCTTGGGAGGAGGTTAAATAGAAACAGAAGATTATTTCCTGAGTCAAAAAGAACGCAGGAATTTCAAAGTTGAGATATTTGCTAAAAACAGCTGCATGTTACAGGTTTAAGTTTGTATGACAGTCTAGTGGGTATTTGGGTATATCTATGCTATATCAGCACAGTAGGGTTGTAATATATAGATGCCTGCTAAATGAATATTTACTATACATTGCTCAAGTAAATTGGTTCTGAGCTGCACTAGGCAAACAATTCATTCCTGGCCCTAGAGTCACATATTAGACTCCATTCCACTTATAAAGGATGTTTGGAATTCTCTAGCTTGAATATACCATCCTCAATGGCTTATAATTTCGTGTTCTTCATGTTTTTAACAGAATCCAGGTCTCCAGAAAGAATGTGATAAAAACCATGGAAACTCTTCCCACACAAAGCATCCATATACTAAAGTTTATTTGTAATATCAGGAGGCTCATGAGCTTCCCAAGCCCGGTGGTTTACTCTTTAGGGATTAACTACTCCTCTCTCCCCAAGGAAAATACTGTGACTACTCTATAATCAAAAGTGAAAACCAGTAAGATCCTGAGTCCTGTTTTCTCTTCATCAGTCAGAGCTCAGTGATGGCATCGCTGTTCTTGTGGGAAGCAATGATAGAGTCCAGGGAGTAATCAGCCAGCTGGAGGACACCTGTAAAACTATTGAGGTAGGTCATGTGACTTGCAGTGACCCCCCCAAACCAATCCTGCTTCTCCTAGGAGCTAGTGGTTCCTCAGTGACACTAGAAATCCTGTCCCGCTGTTCCATTCTTTCCTTATAGAATG
Source organism: Nannospalax galili (assembly GCF_000622305.1). Classification (NCBI taxonomy): domain Eukaryota; kingdom Metazoa; phylum Chordata; class Mammalia; order Rodentia; family Spalacidae; genus Nannospalax; species Nannospalax galili. The sequence goes on along the minus strand of NW_008353008.1, from coordinate 289,185 downwards.
CTCTCCTTTCTGATATGTATCTGAAATACTTCCTGGCACAGAAGAGAACCTGCCACATGACTTTATGAGCCAGATTTTTACCATGATTACTCAGGTGGTTATTGTGTGTGTTGTTTTTCCTTGGTCAGCTCCTTTTGAAAGATTGGCACCAAGAAGTCAGTTGGCAGCAATGAAAGTGAGGGCTGGTGCTATTCCGAAACACATTCTTGGTGGAAATCTAAGCAGTCTCCAGAAATGCCGGAGTCTTTCAGAAATGCTTTAGGGCGTCTCCTGCTGGTTGGAACTGCACTCCTGTGCTCTGACAACAAGCTTCATGCCCTTGCCTCCAGGGGATAAAGCTCTCCTCACTGTGGCTAGAGGGCTGAGGAATTATCTGTTGTCATTGATGTGTGCAAGGCCTCTCTTGTTAACCTATTTATTTCCTTTTGCCCCCATTTCCCACTCCTATTCTCTTCCCATGGATAACCATGCTAATATGTCAGATTTTCTGTTTGTGTGCATTTTTATAAAATATGCATTGTGTTTTATATACACATGTGCCTGTTACTTTTTCAAACAGCATTGCATCTTATCTCTCATTTTGCTTCTTTGTACATTGAACTAAGCATTATAGTTTTAAGATCCATTCATATTACCACAAGTACATCTAGTCCCTCAGTTTCCCCTTCCGTGAAAAGATGACAATCATAGTTCTCAATCTGTAGAGCTTAAGGGCATGAAGATACTTAGCCCAGTACCTGGTATGTAGTGAGTAGTCTTACTATTTTATTATCACAAAAGCAAAGTTTATTAAGAGTCAAAGACCATTTCCTAGAGGATAACTTCAAGATATTAGCTATAATTATCTCATTTTAGATTTAAATATCATTAAAATCAGTTTCCTTTCTTTTCTACACTCCTATTTCTGAAAACATCTGTGATACATGAGGATTCTCTTATAGAAGGAACATTGTTGTTGTTTTTCTTGAGCCCAAGAAATTCAGAAATGGACAACACAGACTGTTTTCTTTGTACTTATTTACAATAAAGATCAAGTACAGTTAGTCATTAGCCATGAGTCAGCACTCCACTGTGGGGCTGTGTTGGATCTAGTGTATATAAATAGGAACCTGTTGCTTGTGGTGAATGAAGCAGTCTTTATCCTTATCCAAGACTGGTGGAACCTTTGTCAGAGATGTCTGTGGGGAACGACTAGCTTCCTGTCTGGGATAAAGACAGAAGAACATTTGTTGAAGGTCCTGTGGGCCACTGGGGTATTAGGCAAGGGAAACAACTGTAGTTAGCCAGCACTGAAGGATACTAGGAGGGTGGAGAGCGATCAGACAACAGGTTTTCTTTATAGAGGCCAGCCAGTGGCTCAGTGGGAAGCAGCTGTTTCTAGTTAGACTGAGTAGCGGACAGCAAAGAAGAGATCTGAAGTTAATTCAGCAGAAGGGATTTAGATAGTAGGGAGAGCAGCCAAGGTCAAGATCATTCATTCTTACTGATAGTGACACCATCCAAAGTGGCACACATATATAAGTATTTTCAGATTTCTACAGAAAAGCATGTAATCACTCCTCCCTAATCTTAAAGATATTGATAGTCTTTAAAGGTGCTTATCTTTGAGCCTGCCTTGGGGGTGCACATGTAATTCTAGCAACTCAGAAGGGGGAGGAAAGATTAAAAGTTCCAGGCCAGCCTACATCAAAATAAAATAAAATAAAAAGAGGCTGGGATTACAGACTCATTTTCTAGTATACAAAGGCCCTGGGTCCAAGCCCCAGTGTCTTGGCAGGGGGGAGGAGGGGAGTCTTCCCCCTTTCATCTGTTTCTTTCAGTTGTGGGACTTCATCTTAAGGAAATAAGATTTTTAAAAGAGCAAGGACAGAGTTATACATGCTGTATAGGACATATACATTCACATGTAACAGTGTGGAATGTCAATATTTATATCTAACCTATACTTTCATGGGAGGGAAAAAAATCAGAAAGGAAAAATACCAAAGAGTTAAGATCTTTAAATAGCAGGACAAGGTGGGTATTTTCTGAGTTTTGTTTGTTTGTCTGAGACAGGTTCTCACTGTGTACTCCAGGCTGACCTTGAACTCACAGTTATCCCCCTGCCTCAGCCTCCTGAGTGCTGAGATTACAGGCATGAGCCATCATGCCTGGCAACAGAGGTGATTTTCAATGCCTTCCTTATTTGTTCCTGTATTTCCCATCTTTGAAAAGGAAGTCTGATATTTTCAATAGTCAGTAAGACCAGGCATGAACGAGTGGATACGGTGTGGATAAGCACAGTTCTTTCTGGTTAGGGTAGGTTTTTCCTGTGGAGATTCAGGAGTTGCTTCAGAGTCACATGGAGGTCTCTCACTATGATTACTGTCTTCTGTTTAAAGAGGCCTGAGGACAGAGACACTATTGCAAACATCCACCTGCGCATCTATAATGCTATGGTAGTCCACCAATCTAGGCCCCCATCAGTGGGCAGAGCTGCAGAAACTCAGCTTCCTACCAGTCTGAATTACAAGACAAGGTGGAAGAAACCAGGGCTCTGACTTGAAGACACATGGTTCTACTTCACATAGTGGTTGAATTCCTCAGAAGGGCTCAGGACCCCAAGCTCCTATGCCTCTGCTCTGGACTGTCATTCTCCTCTCTGGCTTTGCTCACCACAGGCGCAGAACCATTTTCTGAGAAGCTATTGATGGTTCCTAGGGGTGGGGAGCTGTTGTTAAAGGATTCGGTTTTCTGATGGGAGAAGGACACTTTAGGGATGGGAAATTAAGTAGCCCCTGGGGTGGGCACTGTTCTTCCATAACTACCTTGCTTCTCCCGTGTGTGGCCTTGGCAGTGTGCCCATTCCTTGCACATGTCTAATTTTGTCCATAATCATGTGCCACCTTGCAGGGCTGGTCTTGGAGTATTGCTGAGCTTAGAGTAAATCACACAGTGGGCTCCTTGTTACCTCTTTAAAATTATGCATGTAACCACCATGCATTTGCAGTGCTGATGAGGGTGACTGTTTCCCTGTGCAGTAGACTGAGGGTGAGTAAAGAAAGGCCTGAATCTTCCTAGCCCTCCCACCTTACGATGACCCAGCTTGACTTTCCCTCAGCTCTGAATTCCAGGTTCACAGAAGGTTTCTGGGATGTTCTGATTGAGGCCATTATGGATGGTCTAGAGTTTCACTTTGCTTTCCAGGCCTGGAGACATCTTGGGAAGGACTAGAATTGAGGAGGGCACTACTCGCAAGAGTGAAGTTCTCCCCAGGAGCTCTCTGCTTCTGGAAAAAAATGTTTGGCATTCTTTCCTCATCCCCAGAAACATAGCCGCTCTCTTGTCATCTTTACCAATGACACTTGTCCTGTGTCACTAGATACCACAGAGCACAGACTGTTAATAGTAACCCCCCAACAGCAAATGAGCAAACATAGAAATAATCCTATTTTGTATGAATGCCTGTCTGGGGGAAACTGCTACAAATTTAATAATAAACATTTGATACTGAGTGTTTCTAATATCTGAAAATGACAATTTCAATAAGTCCCCTGATGATTTTGGAAGACTAAGTCTATCATATTTCCAAAGCAGTGATTTTACCCCAAACTGCTTTTGTAATTCCTGATACACTGTCTGTGTGTGTACACACATGAAGTAGGAATATAGTAAATAGTTTCAATAATTGTAAATCACTGTGTGATTTACTCTAAGTTCAGCAATGCTCCATGCTGATCCCTGGCCAGTTGCCTCCTCAGACCAACCCTGCAAGGTGGCACATGAGTAGGGACAAAAATTAGACTTGTGTAGAATTTTTAACACCATGTTTTTAAGGCAACATAATATAATGTTTTAAAAGAATGATTTCAGAGTTTGTCATTTAACCGTGGGAGGTGGGACAACTGACTTAAGCTCCCTGTCCTTTAACTTCCTCAATTCTATATGGGGCGATGATAGTGTCTTCATAATGTTCTGATGACCAAATTAGAATAAGAAGCCCATTCCAGGAATTTAGTATGCGTCACCTTATATCATCTTCAGAATCAGTGTGGAACATGTACACTTATCTGGATGGTGCAAATGAACCATCGTTTGACCCACTGGAGCCTGTTTTTAAATGGTATCAGAAAACTGTAGGTTCCCCGTTAGTTGCAATGACAGAGTTGAACAGCTCCCTCCAGGGGAGAAAACTGTAAATGAATGGAACTAAGTACTGGCTCTACTCTTGTGAGTATTGGCAACCAAGGAAGACTGAGCATCTCCTGAGTACATGCTGACTGTCTTCTGCAGAGTGCAGAGTGAAACATCTGCTCAGCTTGCCACATGGATTTCCTGAGCTGTGGGAAGCATATGCCCTCAGGCTTCACAGCATTTACTCAGGGATAGTCTAAATGGTCTGGACTGGTCCAGAAAAGCCCTGATGCCAAGGATCTCAACAGCAAGCATTAGTAAATGCCGTGTCACTTAATTATCCTCTCAAGGAGTGACAGAACAATGCAGTGGTGATGAGCACAAGTTTGGAAGACCCAAGACCCCTGGCCAGTGAATGGAGTTCTCTGCTAAGCACTACACAAAGGTGAGGGCTGAGTAAGAGGAGGCGGAAGCCCAATGTATGCCTCTTTTCTAGAGGCATCCTAGTCTGTGCTCATGGGACTTCTCCAAGTGCTTCTAACTATAGGATGAATGCCTGAGCTTAATATCTTTGGAAGGATCAGTCCACTTCACATGGTTCTTTGTTCAATATTGCTTACTAATATGCTGTCCACTGTTTTATTTCTTTTTTGAGGAGTGTGAGGGTGGGACTTTTGAAGTACTGTATCTGGCATGAAGCTGTAGCTCCACACAAGTGGTTTCCAATGAATGCTGCAGGAATGTGGTGGAGATATGAATGGAGGGTGGAGCCACAGTTGCTCAGTGACAAGTGGCGGGACTAAGGGCTTATCTTCAGCTTTATTTTGGTTACAGGGCTATGCTCCTTACATGGTAAATGCAGTGGTCTTAATCACTTTGGGATTTTTCTGTCATGGCTATACCACATGTCCACAGTGGGTCTGATGTTTACATCTTAGCTCTGTAGATAGTACTCTGAAACTGGATGGGACTGGAGAGAGGCATGCTCTAGCTTGAAGACCACCAGAGGTTTCTCCACATTGCAAAGCCCCAGAGTCTTAGAACTATAGAGTCAGAGGGATCTTAGCAATTATCCAATCTGACCTCTTATTATCATACATATTTTTTAAATTGTCCTGGGGTTAAGTGGCTTCCCTGTTTGCAGTTTTATTTTGCTAGTTTCTTTTGAGGTTTGGATAAGGCAGAGGTTGGAGATATCCACTTAAATATTTCTTTGGGACAGAAGAAAATGAAAGATTTTGAGTGGGGCTTGAATATTTCTAGATGCAAATCATTATATTTATTCAATTTATTCAATCAATTTTCCAAACTCTTATTTATCTAATGTTTATTACAAGCTGTATTCTGCTCACATAATGCTGGGAAATAGACGTGTCCCAAGCATGAATGGCACTTAACTTTGGGAAATTTATATTTTAGTAGAGGAATTAGACAGCAAAACAAATGAGTATCATGATAATTTTGGAAAGTAATAAGTACCTGGAAGGACAATGTGAGCTGATGGAAAGTCACCCATTAGTGCTTGAGAGGCAGCCCACTTGGTAAATGGGATGCCATGCAAGCATGAAGACCTGAACTGGATACTCAGAGTCCATGTAAAAAAAGTCTGGCATGGAGGACATGATTGTAATTGTAATGCTGGGAGCCAGAAACAGGTGGGTCCCTGGGGCTTGCTGGCCAGCCAGCTTAGCCTAATCAGTGTGTTCCAGACCCTGTCTCAAAGGACAAAGCAGTAGTGCCTAGGAATGACACCTGAGGTTGGCCTGACCTATGCACATGCACACATACACACACACACACACACACACAAACACATCAACACATACATGTACATATGCAATTCAACCATTAAAAATAATGACATGATGGTATTTTTCTTGGCAGGACATTTATTCTTTGAGTAAAAGACAGTCCATTGCTTTTTTTCTTATAAAAGATTTTTTTCCATATGTACGTGTGTGTGGTATTCTTCTAGAATACATGCATGTGTTTGTTCATATGTGTGCATGTGTATGTGTGTGCATGTATATGTGGAGGCCCCAGGTTAACATCAGGTATCTTCCATGATACCTTTCCATATTGTGAAGCAAGATCTCTCATTGAATCCAGAATTCATCATTTTGGGTAGTCTGGCTAGTGAGCTTGCTTCAGAGAGTCCCTGTCTCTGCCTGTTATACTGGGTTATGGACGGGCTGCCACACTCACTCAGCTGTTATTGGGTTCTGGGGATCTGAGCTATGGCCTTTATGCTTGTGGAGCAAGTGCTTTACCTGCCGAGCCATCTCCCTAGCCCTGTATGTGCTGTCTTATTCTTATTGCTACTAAACTATAAAGATAGCTAAAAACCAGAGTTCTTCATTTTGACATTTCTGTGAAGGTTACGGCTAAACAATTATTAGCTTTGGGTCAGTATTGAAGATGACCTACGTACTTTGTAAGTAAACAAAATGACTACTTAATTTGTTTTACTTTTTGTTTTGGCAATTGTTTAGAAACAAATATTCCACTTGGCCTCATCTTGCCATGTTAGTATGAACAGGATAATCTTTCCTTTATTAAATCACACTGGGTGTACCCTACAGCTGGAATGAATTTTATTTTTATTCAAGTATTATGAACGACTTTGATTTGTTCTCCTAAGATGCCAATGCATATAGGCATTTTTCCCAGGAGGAAGGCCACACTGCAACCACAGTCTTGTCATCAGTAGTCATCTAGAGGCTAGATTCAGTACATTTAAGATGGAGTTATTTCAGTAGCTAAGCACACACATGCAGTTGGGTACCCTCACATGCTCATACACAGAACATAGAAACAGAGGCATCAAAAAGAAGAAAGCAGAGATATTTGAAAACATAAACTTGAAAGTTCACAAAATTATCCTAATTCAGTTACTATCTAGAGAAGTAGGAGAGGGAGGATGGGAGCACAACATTAAAGACTCATACTTTTAATTTAAATACATTTAGTATTGTGATTAAAAGGAAGGGGTAATCTTTGAAGAGAGAAAATTTTTGTGGATCAGAGATAAACAAAATTTTTATTGTGCTATCTGTGGTCTTGTGGAAAATGGAGACGTCTAACCCTAACCCTATTCCATTTTTCTGACTACTAGAAAGTCACTGTTGGAAAGTGTTGCAGGTTTACATTTTAAAGGCATAGAAACTTAAATTCAGAGTGATCGCCATCATACCTAGGTGGACTCTGGGGACACTTTGTTTTGTTTGGAAGTGCATAGTTGTTCCTTAATTAACTTAAAAACAAATTGATAACCTTAGGTATCCATTATTTGTTGACTTTCACAGCACTTCGTTAGCCTCTAATTTGCTGGGTCTATCTCAGAGCAAGCAAAATGGATAAACGACAGTCTTCCATTTCGCAGAGCATTTCCTATTTGAACCAGATGTTAGATCACATGAACATTTTAATCTATAAAGTTTTAGTGTTCTAATTATATAATTCCAGAGGCAGACGCTGTATTTTCCACATCTCAAGCAGATTTGTCTCTTTGAGCATTTATATAGAATTATAACAAAGGCCAATTAAGCAAGAGAAGAAAGACATAATAATAAAGAGAAGAATACATAAAGAGAATAATAAAGAGAAGAAAACATAATAATTTTGTTTTGTAGTCATCATTTATAATGAATTTTATGTTTAACATTTTCCTGAACACTGGAAAATTACAGTAGGGTTTTGGATTACACAATGTCTGATAGATATCAGCAGTTAATGAATTTTTTTAAAAGAATTTTATTGAATGAATATAAATCTGACACATTTTGAGATTTTTTGGGGGGCCTTTAAAAAGCCTACTTTCAGCACAGTATATCTGTCAGAAGGCCTATACTCAGTTTGCAAGCATTTCATGTAAATTGTAAAAAACTTCTTTGACAAGTTTACGCATGTATGTAATGTATTTTGAACATTCCACCTGCATTGTTCTCTCTTACCCCCTCCTGCTTTCTCTGGACCTCTTCTTCTCCCAACAAGTCCCCTTCCTATGTCCGTATATTTTTTAAATGACCCACTGCATTTAATTAGGGTTGCTTGCATGAACACAGGTGTGATGTTATTTGCTGGATCATAGACAATTTACCAGTTGCTGTACCTCTGCAGGAATATGGCACCCCACCCCACCTTACCCGGCCATCAACTGCCAATAGCTCCTGAGATAGGGACAAGGCCTGAGTCCCTCCCCTAATCATACTGGAATGTTAGAAGCTCAGTCTTCTGCAGGTAACCACAGCTTCTGTGAGTTCAGGGTGCAACAGCCATGGCATTTTCAGATGTGTTTACAGCAATTTTTCCCACCCACTGACTCATAGATTGTTTCTGCTTCTTCCTCTTCTGCAATATTCCCTGAGCCTCAAGTGCGGAGGTGATACAGATGTCCCATTTAGGACCAAGCACTCAGTAGTCACTTATTATCAGCACTTTGACTAGTTCTGAGTATCCAAATTAAACAATGCCCAGTGCAACCTAATCTATAAGTATAAACATAAATATTTATAAGGCAGTTTGACAATATATCCATTCAGTAAAATAACAATAATAGGCTTCCACTTAAGGCCTATGACCTCGAGTACCAGTTATAAGTTCTCTCCTGTGGAGCCAGCCTAAAATCTAATCACAAAGTGATTGGTTACAACCCCATAACAGTAATACCACTATTGCCCAGTGGGCACATCTTGTCTGGCAGAGCAACATTGTACCATGCAAGGTCTACCACTGGGTAAGACTTGATGACTTTTCTCCCCCAGAAGCCTGCATAGCACCTGTGAAAGCTACCCAGTAAGAAGAAAGATTCTAGCTCATTTTTATCATGTGTCCTAAAACTCAACATAGTGTCTTCAGTAATAGGGTCTTACCATCTAGTATTGGTGAGCAAGAAAGAGAAATGATAATAGTCTGTATTGTTTTGCAATACATTGCACTAGGATTTTTGTTTAATAACCCGTGGACAGCATTATCTACTCATGCAGGGTACCTCTGTTAAAACTCATTTTAAAAGTATATATTTAAAGTAGTCCCAAAGTAGCAGCTTTTCATACATCCTTAGTTTTTGTTAATCTCCCCAGTTCCTCCTCTCTCCCATCCTTACACCCCCATCCTGCTTAGACCTTTCCATCCCTAGTATTCCTCCCCTCTACCTTCATATCACGTGTGTTCTACTATCCTCCCTCCTTATTAAGGCCTCTTCTACTCCCCTATCCCATCTCACGGGCTTTTTCTAACTTCTTAGTCTCTACACACACGTGAAATTAAACATACATGAATTTAAAAATTAGAAACTAGGATCCTTATATGAGAGAGAACATCTGGACATGGGCTACCTCACTTGATGTAAAGTTTTTTCAAGCTACTTATGAGGACAGGTATAGCTGGGTATGGTGGGAATGAGCATGACCCAGGAGTTTAGAGTTTTTTTATTTCAGTCCAGGTACCAATAATGAATGGTAGAAATTCCTTTAAGGTAGGACATCTCTATCAGTTTCATGGGAGTGAAAACTACTATATAGAACAGGGTACTTCTAACAGTCCACAAACTTCAAGATTACACAACTGAATGATTCAAGTTAAGGATTTGAATCAGAATCAGTAAATGCCTACATAGTTCTCACATGGACCCAGTAAAATTATAAGAGCTATTTGAAGTATAGGTGTTAGAAGAACTGTAATGACGCATAGATCAATCACGCAGTAGCTACACTGTCAGGTATAATTAATGGAACTTCCTGCTAAAATGATAGCAATTTGGTTAAAATTCTATCTGTGAAAATAATTTTAAAATTGAAATAGAAATAAGATTCATAACTGGCAATAACACCAATGAAATAATTTGTTCTATTTAGGCCACTAAGTAAATTTATATGTTTGAAATAAGTGTTGTAATCTTTGTCGTAAGACAGATACTAGACTTCACATGATTGCACATCAGTCTCATTACAATGATTTGGCATTCATTTTCATAAAGTTCAATTTTCTCCCACATATTTAATGACATAGAAGAAAACTTCCATAAAGGAAACCAACCCTATCAGAATCACGTCTTACTGTGATATTCACTGTATGCTGTAAGGGCACAGTTCATAGAACAAGTTGATAAAATACTATTTTCCCAGGAAGCAGTTTTAGCACTTCTAAATATCAGAGGCAAGTTTCAGGCCCACAGTGGGCACATGGTTGCCTGTAGGCTTTGCATAAAAGGCAATACGATAAAAGAAAGTCTGATTGGGAAGCTACTAACAGGCTTCAGTTCCTAACTGTGGTTAACAGTCTAAATGTTAAGCTAAAGAGCTGGAAATGGATGGAACTTTGGTAAGTCTGGCAATTTCCATATCTAGCAGGGTCCCTTGTTCAATTTTTTGTTCCCTCCTACCCAGCCTTCATTCCTACTCATCCCTTAAGGCCAAACTCAGATGCCACTTCTATGAAGATTTTCTAAAGCCAACACCCTTGACTCTCCTGAAATACCCTACCTACATTAAGGGTTCATTAGCATTCTACCTCCATGCTTCTACAATACTTGGTATAAATCTTGAGTATGTTTCCATTCCTTGGCCTCTTATATTGCATCCCATTATTGGGCCACAGGTCTCCTCAGTGAGTTCCTGAAGAACAGGAACTATGTTTAGTTCATTTTTGTGTCTCTTGATGCTTCTGCATTACAGAAACAATATGTTTAAGAATTATTTGTTGAATGAATGAATAAATGGGTAGATAGCAAACAGTGTGGTCACCTCCAGTGGCGGCCTGAGTGCCGCTCCTTCGTTCTCATGGGCATTGAGGCTGCTCCTCCGCTCACCCTAGGCTGAGGCCGCTCTTCTGCTTGCCCTGTACTGCTTCCTGTCGTAGCTGCTTCTGCCCAGTCCCAGACCCCAGAGCTAGTGAGGAGACTGTGTCAGCAGAACCGCATTCAGACACAGGAGACCGGGTTCAGTGACACAGGTCTGCTTTATTGCAGGAAGGCACAAGCTTATATAGGGGTAGTGGTCCAATCACAGCACAGCAAGTAGGATACCTCATTAGCATAACAGGTTTAGCATCCTATCACAGTACAGCAAGTAGGATACCTTATTAGCATCAACTATTAGCATAACAGACTTAACGTCCTATCACAGAATAATGGGTAGGATGCCTCATTAGCATACTGGGTTTCAGATTATAGAGCCTGGATTCCTGGAAACCATGTGACCCTGACGGTTGCAATTTCACCCTAGACTCAATCCTATCTCCCACAAAACAGTACATTTAAAATAGTTTTGACTATTTTATCCCCTTCATTTATCATAGTGTGGTTAGAAATTGATAAGAAATTCCAGGCATTGTGGTACATACCTATAATTCTAACACTTGAGAGGAGGCAAGAGAATCAGGAGTATCCAATGTTGACTACACAGAGAAATCCTGTCTCAAGCCCCCGCTACCCCCCCAAAAAATTGTGCTTGGGGATGCATGCCTGTAATCCTAGCACTTCAGAGACTGAAGCACTAGTATCATGACAAGTCTGTGGGCAACCTGGGCTACATGGTGAGTTCCAGGGAAGCCTAAACTACAGTGTGATATTCTTAGAAACAAAACAAAACAAGCTAAACAAAAACAGCAACCACAGACCAACAAATAAAAAGGAAGGCAGTAAAGTGAGACGTTCTTTCTTGTGTGTTTGTGAAGGATATTTATACTACCTGGATGTGTCCTAGGTACACCTAGATTCTATCCTTAAGGATGACTATAGTTTAGATATTTAATAAACTCATGTAAACATAAGAAAAGAGAGATGCATGACAACAAAGAGAACAGTGCTTACTAAGTTGAAAGAACATGTGATAAGGGTCACACAGAGGTCAGAGAGGTCAGAAATACATTATTCTGGTTTTCAGGACAGGAAAGCTAGATGAGATTACAATGTTTCAAACCCACTCTCAGTTGTAAAAGCCCTAACCCCCCAAGATGGCCAGATCTAAAGAGACTAGCATACATATCAAACTTATTGGAGCTTGAAAAACCAAAGACAGATGATTAGGCCACCTGGATAGTTAATTAATTATGATTGATACGTGGACTTGTCTTAAAGGGAGCTGCAGGGAATTAGAGGAGCATCAGCCATAGGATGCAAATGTGCAAATCAAACTTCCATTAAAGCCTTTCTTTCTAGCATTTCCCTCTCTTCGGCAGTATAGGATAAATAGATTATCTGGCAGATGCAGATGCTTTATGGAAGAAAAGGTGTTCTGACAATGTCTAAGATTGCTTAACATTTGTGTCTGTGATTTGCAGAACATTGTAGACTGAGGGAGCAAAGAAAATAAAATGGTCAATTGTTGCTGTATTGCAAGGTATGTGATAGAGAAGAGTAGAACATTTGAAAGGAAAGCTAGAACTAGACCATGAGTAGTCCTGGAAAAGGGCTATGAAGTTTAAATGTTCTTGTTTATATTACTGGGATTCCCAATAATAAAAGCATGATTAGAATTGTACTCTGAGAAAATTAATTTGGCTGCATCATGTTAGTTGGTTTGGAGAAAAGATCCTGGATGCAGAGGCCTGTGGGAAGCTACAGAAAACTACATGGGAGGGAGGAGAAGAGAAAGACTGATGCATACAGATTAGGAAGTACCATAGTTTTGTTCACCCCACAATATGGCCTGAAGCCTACATAATCTAAATGGAATATAATGTGAAATGTGATCTAATTTCTACAAAATTCTCCCCCAAAATAATAATAAAATAAAAAATGGCTCAGTTGCTAAAATGCTTGCTGTGCAATCTTGAAGACCTGAGTTTGACTCCTCCACTCCACACAAAAAGCTAGGCAAGGAGAAGAGACCTGTAATACCAGCACTGGGGAGGAAGAGAGAGGAGGAGCCCTGGGGCTTGCTGTCCAGCCAGTCTAGCCAAATGAGTAAGCTCCAGGTTAATAAAAGACAATGTCTTGAAAAATAAAGTAGACAGAACTTGAAGAAGACACTCAGCATTGACTTATGGCTTCCATATACCTGTGCATTCACATGCACCTGCATATGTCTACTCACAGACACGTACAGACACACAGACACACACAGGTGAATGAAAAACAACAAAAAAAATCATTGATTGAATTTTAGATGTCTAAATATAAAATTGTTAAAAATTAGACGTTCAAAGCATCACCACAATGGATATCTATATCTAAAGAGACAGCTGAAGGGAAAAGAAACACGCATATCCCACATAACACAGGATCTTATCTTCTAAAATGTCCACATATTTCTCCACGATAGACTTTCTCACAAACCCCTTCTAATATCAGCTAACCCGACTAACAGGAATGCTGCAGAAGGCAGAAGCAGGACCTGTGTGAGAAGTTTGATTCCCTCTATGGTATCCTGGAGGAGAGGAAGACCGAAATGACCCAAGCCATCACCCGAACCCAAGAAGAGAAACTGGAGCATGTCCGAGCTCTCATCAAAAAGTATTCTGATCATTTGGAGAATGTGTCAAAGTTGGTCGAATCGGGAATCCAATTCATGGATGAGCCAGAAATGGCTGTGTTTCTGCAGGTAATTCTTGCCTTTTTTTTTTTTTTTTTTTTTTTTTTGAAGGGGTTCTTCTTTTCACCCCCCCCCCGCACGCTAAAACACCCTGCTGAACAAACACCACCCCAGTGCTCTTAGTTGCTGAGCCATCTCTCCTTTTTTTTTTTTTTTTTTTTTTTTTTTTAAGGCAGGATCTCCTTGTAGACTCCCCCAGCAGGCCTGAAACTCATCGTGTAGATCAAGGCCAGCCTGCTCTGTCTCCCAAGTGCTGGTATTAAAGACAGGCACCCCCGTGCCTGGCTCTGTGGGCATCAAGGAAACAACCGGAAAGATGAGTACAAATGTGACTACTTTTTCACCATTTTATGCACATTTCATTTTAAAATTTATTCTCCTAACTAAAAACTTCATCCATCTGACATTGCTTAAGCAGAAAGGGTTCTGACAAAACAGAAATTGCCCCTGGCATTTAGAAACTCTGCTAGGAGATTCTGAGTCAGCAAAGCAAGGAATTAAATCTCATCACCAACTTTGATAAAAAGAAGCTAAGTAAGCCTGTCTTGTGTTTGCTTTCACAGAATGCCAAAACTCTGTTACAAAAGTAAGTAATTTTTATTTTATGGAAAAACACAATTTTCATTTTTACCCTAGGCTGTCAAACTTTAAACAGTGACAGAAAATGACAAGTTTGTCTTTGCTGCAGGATCTCGGAAGCATCAAAGGCATTTCAGATGGAGAAAATAGAACAAGGTTATGAGATCATGGACCACTTCACAGTCAACCTCAACAGAGAAGAGAAAATTATACGTGAAATTGATTTTTACAGAGGTGTGTTATTTCTTTGACCACCCAGTTCAAACTGCATGTGTGGGAAAGCCGTAGAAGAGTTGGGTGAGAGGAACAGGCGTGCAAAATCACTTCCAGAATGGACAACTTCATAAGGATCGCAATCGAACGTGAAGCTCAGTCTTACAACAGGATCACATAGATTTTGACTGTGTTTAGTCTAATAGCTTTGCATTGTGTAGTACATATTTTAATGCCATTATCAGGAGTTTGACTCTGGGTAATGAAATGCTTAATAAATGATATTAATGATGACAACTCAACTTCAGTTCTACACAGAGTATTAAGCATGGTGAGAAATGATATGAAAACAAAATAGAAGACATCTGTGCTAGATAATGGTACTATATCAACTTTATCAAACATTAGAGGATAAGAACAGAACCAAGTCATAGAGCAAGTCTTAAGACATTAGACTGGGTCCCTGGGACCATATGCTGTCTGTCCATGAGCTATAACCCTATACCTTTGGCTCAGAATTCCCACTTCTAGAAATCTGTCTTAATGAAGTAATTGAAAATAGAAAAAATAACCTTAGAGTTGATCCAAACTCTGATCACCTTGACTCATACCAACCCATATAGGTGCCAACACCCCGGCTAGACTGCTAACTGTGCCTTGAGATTGCACTTGAACCCACAGATATAATTTTAGAGGCACATCTTCATAGTGTATTTTTATAATTTTTATCTAATATTATCTGTCCTTATAATCATTTGAATATATTTTAAGATCTGTAGGTGGAGAAAAAAATCATGGTAGTAATTGTGGCATAAAATTGATGTATTCAGTGAACAAAGGGAGTAAGAAATTAAAATAAGCCATTGTTTTCTGATAGGAAAGAGGGTTGCATTTCCATTTAATATGAAAGAGATAAGGAGGTGACGATATCATCTCCCCAGAAACTTGAAATATGGCAGGTTCTCATAAAAATGTGACCAGGCGCTGGAAGTGAGACTATACAGTGAGGGGAAGGACTTTGTACTGGGGATAAAAGCAAAGTGATAGCCCCTTCACATTTGCCCTGCCAAGGTAAATGTGAGAAATACAAGGTTTCAGGATGGCATACGTGGACCATTGTCAAGTGTCTGCTGGGGTTATTTCCCTAGCCCTGGGCTGAGGGTACTAGTCATCACCTTGGATACAATGGTAGTTATAAAAAGTTTTAAAAAATCTTATCTTTCTAGAAGAGGAAGAGGAAGAGGATGAAGGAGAAAGAGAAGAAGATGGAGAGGATGCAGTGGAAGTGGAAGTAGAAAATGTTCAAATAGAGTCATCAGGGGAAGATGAAAGTCTGGAACGAGCCTCAGAGCCCTCTCAGCAGGCTTCAGAGCCCCAGGCTATCCCAGGGCGACTTTTGGTTTCCTCTCCAGAACCACCTTCAGCCCTACCACCTGCTGCAGATATCCCGGTGACACAGGTAATCATTCTCAAATGCCTTCCTACCAAAGTGCCTCATTTCCAAATACTCTAAGCAATGTATTCTACCATAAGGAAAAGATAACTATATGCCAGGCATTCGTATGTGACAAAGAGTTCAGGACAGTCACAACATCAAGGGGGAAACACCCTCTAGGTGATGTAATGGGTTCATTACTGTTATGGTTGGTTGGCAAGACTTAATGCCACTTTTGTACCAACAACGCTCTCAGATATGAGGCAGTCTTTGTCGAAATTGTGTGTGTGAGAGACAGAGTGAGAGAGACAAAGAGAGAGAGAGATTAATTCATAAAGAGCTGCTCATGAGATTGTCGACCTTTCTTTGAATCAATAAAATATGGGGTATAGTATAAGAAATGATATGATATGAGAAATGAAAGTGATCACACTTCCAAGGTAATCCTAAATTTTCTATATATAAAATGGAGGAAGTAGATAGAGAAACCATACGAGTTCAGGCTGCTTACCGTGAAATGCAAGTTTATCTTTCCTTTGGTGGGCAAGCAAATGAAGCTTGGGTTTTCTATGTGTTTGTCATTTGATGACAGTGTATGTTAAACACATTTTAGGAAATTAGAATCTGACCAGCTAACCTTAGGTTTCTAGAAGCTCACTGTCCAGTTTTGATTATTGTGCTGACCTCAGGGCTCTTTAGTGTACAGGATCCCAGTTGCTGAGTTGGAGGGGAGGAATGTAGGTATGCTCATCAAAGAGGGGCCCTGGTTTTACTTGTTTTCAAGGTTGATTGGTAGAGAAAAAAATCCCGGAGGGAAAACTCAGACATGGAATTATATTCTGTGCTGCCTCCATAGGAAGCCAAGATACTGTTCATATTTCCCCAAATCTTGAAATTCTAAGTATACTAGTTGCACTGGAATTGAAAGAAGGGAAGTTAACTAATGAGGGTTGGATTTGGTCAATTAGGTCATTTGTTTTTTAAAATTCAGTTTGGTGCCAACATTAATTCTGATTAATAATTTGCCATATCTGGTATTCCATAAGCAACTTTTCACTTGAGGCTCCTGTTTCCTCCCTGTTGTTCCTACCATCTAGTTCAAGGCAAGCACAGAGAGTATGTAGATGCTTGCTAGAGGGACAGCACTGTGGTCAGCATTCTGCCCTTAGTCCTTCCAGAGAGCTCAGCGTTCAAACCCAAAGGGAACTAACCTCAACTGCTTTTTCCTCTTCTTCTTCTTTACTTTTGAATTCATCTGTTCTGATTAAGGGGGAGGTGGTGCCCACTGACTCTCAGCAGACCACAGAGTCTGAAACTCCAGGCCCTTCAGCAGCGGAAGCGGCGGATCCCTTGTTTTACCCTAGTTGGTATAAAGGCCAAAGCCGGAAAGTCACCGCCAACCCACCTTGCACCCCTGGGAACGAAGGTCTGGGGCAAATAGGGCCTCCGGGTACTGAGGAGTCCAAAGTGCAGTCCGCAGAAGTGGCAGAAGCCGCAGCCAATGAGCGGGCAGCAGTGAGTGGTAAGGAATCTAGTTCACCTGCAACTACCTCTCAGGTTAGTGTCAAAGCTCTTGTGTCTGAATGCTTTCCTGCCCCGCTACAATCCTGCTGGAAATAGCCAGAGCACAGTAGAGGGAAACAACCGCCCTGGGGAAAATTCAGGAATAGCTCATCCTCCAACGCTGGCTTGCATTTTAACACTCAAGAAAAAGTAAAGAACAAACTATCTGACTTCCCTCTGCCTGTGGAGACCTCACACCTGGCTTTAAAGGGGACCGGGTCAAGCAAGCCTGGCCTTAGACATGCTGCTGAAAGCTGTTTCATCTGTACTGATCGGCTGGTGTCTCTGGTTCTTCTTTGTGATGTCCACTTACCCTTTCTCAGCCTCCCGGAGCTCCCCTCGGCCTTGGGCTTCCAAAGACTAATTGCCTGCTTGGAAGTCATTCTCAGCAACCCCCCAGGAGCATGTTTGAATTAGTTTTAAATTTGCTCTATAAAATAATCTTGGATTCATGCATACCAGGGGTGTGCTTGCAATGCCTAGATAATCTTGGCCCAATTAAATCTGTGCTTCCTAAGCTTGTGCTCCTGGGGACAGGAAAACACAAGGCTCCTTCCATTTTTAAAGGGACCCTTGATAACTTAAGAACATTTTTTATGATAACGATAATTTTCTCTTTTTATAATGAAAGTTTGAAGTCCAAGTTATCTCCCCAATACCTAGGTAGACATTTGCCTGTCTCCAAGAATCCATAGAAGAAATCTTTTTACAATTTCTTCATGAGGAAGAATGCTCATGACCACTGTCACTCTGGATATGAGCATTCCTAAATAATGTGTGGGGAGTGAGTGTTGCCCAGACGAGAGCCTGTCAATGAACTTCCCTACTTCTGTGCTCCTGCATCATCAGGTGATTCCAAGATCAGGACAACAAATAGCATGATATCATCGTATCTGCTCAAGTAGACCTCAGTTTCATGAAGTAATGAAAGGACATGGTTTTTTGAAGAATTGAAATACCATTCTTTTGTGCCAATTATTTATTTTCATAGATAGAAAATGACAAAAAAGGCAACTTGCTTGATGTAAAGCAACTTTTCAAGGGATTAGTTTTAGGTTAAAAAAAGTGGACTGATTATTTCCAGAAAGTTTATGGAAATTCTTATATTCAGTGGAAGTTGAGGAGGAAGATTTTCCTTTAAACAGTAGTGCAGTTACCTAATGAGGAACACATAGCAGGTTTCCAACACAAAATAAAAAAGTTATCTAAATGATGCTGAAGAAAATGATTTGTGACGATGTCAGTGAAGATTTCTTCTTGTTTTCTCACAGGAGTCAGCAATCTGCCTAGCACTTCTGGCTTTTCTTATTCTCCACTACATCTGGAGTCAGATTCAGTGCTTGATTTTTGCTTTAATGGGTAGGAAATGTTTTCTTTTCCCTTTAACTAACATCTCATGTAGTTTCTTCCATGATGTTCCTCTTCTGTAGGCCCAGAGACGAATTTGACATAAACCTTGAGGCGCACTCATCTAAAACCATGTTCACTGATAACACTCAAGGCCCCAAGCTCCCTACAACGCAGGTGCCTCTGCACCTTCTTGAGGAGACTTCTATCATCTTTTCCTGAATGGAGAACCTTGATTCAGAACAGTGACTCCAAGGGCAATTATTCAGTGATCCAGTAGGCCTGAACCCTCCAGGTGGCCATTAGGGGTGGCAGCTGTGCAAGGTGTGCAAACACTGTGAGGACTCTGTTCTTACAGTAGAGGGAGAAGCAGCAAAGAAGCATTTCAGAAGCATGTAGGGGTGGTTTTTAGAGCCCTAAAGAAGATTTTCAATTAATTAGGAGCACCGTTTCCTCTATTTACCCAGAGAGGTCTAGATGGCTACTGTCAGGAACACTGTCCTATGCAGTTTCCACACTAGCAATTTCTCAGTTTTCTGTGAACTCTCATTCTCTATAGGGTTTTCCCTGGGAGAGGAAATCCCCAAGATAAAGCTGATGTGGGTATAGCAACAATTAGGGGCATTGAATAAAGATCCGAACATCAATGGCCGCGTACTGGCCATAAAGAATCTGAACCAACGAACAGCCATTATGTCATTCAACAGTCCTTGTCTTTTATTTCAAGTCACATTTCTCATAGTCAAGCTGAAAGTTTTTTTTCGGGACTGACATCTTATCTTTTGAATAATCTTCTGAAGGTTACCAATTTAATTAGCAATATTTGAAGATCTAAAGCACATGAACTTCTGAGAAAATGAACTCTGCTGTCCTAAGCCCTTGTGCTTGGCTAAGAAGCAGTCCAGGATCCCTGGTATGGAATGGCAACAGCTATCTTTGGTTCCCTCACCTCTCATCATAGACCCCTTCTCTGTCTCATTAGCCATCTGCTCTGCAATGACTGTAGGATCCCCATGGGTTCCTGCCGTGTCTATAACTCTGTGAGCAGGGCCCTCCCTGTGCTATTTGACAGTCAAGTACAAACATGTGCACCCACAAACGTTCTGAGCATGCTTAGTTCAGCTGCTGAGCTCGACATTCTTGTGGTAGAGAAGAGTAGCAGCATCGGCCATGGTCTCAGGAGCAAAAATGGGGAGAGAAAACATGCTTATTGGAAGAGGGACCTAATTGGGGATCTGAATAATTGTCTAAAGAGTTCCGTTTGCATTCTGAGAATGTGGATTTGGAGCTTTGCCATCATACATATTCTTAAAATATTCTCTGAGGCTGCAAGGGGAGTGTCATGCTTCATGGCTGCCATCCACCAAGCCCATGTCATGTATGCTGACATTCATATGCCTGTGTGGTGAGATGACAGTGAGGCAGGTGTGGTGGAGTGGGGTCGGTGGATTGATGTTGCTTGTGCAGTTTTTTGTTTGAGAGAGGCCTTCTCACACAGCAAAGCAAACCTGGTCGTAATGGGTACCACTCTTGGATCCCAGAAATGGGATATGAACAGAGTTGTGAAGACCTCATAGTGACAGATTCCTCGGTGCATTTGTTATAAACTTGGTTCAGCTTCAAGATCCAGAGTCCAGTTTACCAAATGACTATTTGTCCAGTGTAAATTTAGCTTGTTGGGATGTCATACTGCACCATTATTTGTCCAGTGTAAATTTAGCTTGTTGGGATGTCATACTGCACCATTAGTCTTCCCTTGAATACCTAGGATGTAATTCATGAGTTCTCCTGATTCACTGATGGTCATATCTCTCTTTACTAAATAGTCCCAAGTCAGCAAACAGTATTACCTTAGAAACTCAAGCATCACAAGCCAAGTTTCTCACCTGCAATCTACTTCGACCCCTTTGACTGAACTACAAACCCTTTAAGAGGGCAAATGGTCTGTTTCTGGGCTTTTTCCTCATATCTCTTCACATAATGAAACCTACCCTTGACCCCAGAACCCAGGCAGCTAATGCCTGCTCAAACCGGTCATGCCAAAAACAAAACAAAACAAGAAACCAAATTTCAACTCCCTCCACCACTGGTGGATGAAGCTGCTACTTTTTGATAGATTGGAGCATTGTCACCTTCCCCATCTTAATTTTCTAAGAAAAAATACATTTTTTCAACATTTGAATTGAGTCCAATGGTGGAGTTCTATGTCATAAAAGCCATAGTTCACAGCCATCCTTCTGCAGGATGAACTTTGAGCCTTGTCACTCTATTTTTGCCAGAGAACTGTACCGAGACCCTAAACTGGAGCAGCCTGCTAGCTGCAGATTTGCCTCTCTGTGTCCCAGCCTTCTGGTTCATGTCTGCTGAGTACGCAGCAAACACAAAAAGAATGGAAATAACATTTGATTTTACAATCCGTTTTAAATTTCATTTTTTTTGAGAAATTTACTCCATGCTCTAGTCAACTTCAGAAAAAAGACAGCATCACCGATTAGCTGCTATCTTAGACTATTTTCTATTGCTCTAAGTACAACAGACTAGATAATTTATAAAGAACAGAGCTTTATTAGCCCACAGCTCTCGACCAAAAGTGTGGTGCTAGGACCTGGTGAAGCCCTTTTTGAAGCAGTGTAACATGGTGGAGGCAAGGACAGCATGTGGCCAGACACAGCAAGCATGGTATATTGGGTTTCTCTTCCTCTCCTAATACATTTTCTAATGCCATCATTTTAGCCCCACACGACCTTATGAAATACCAATTCTACAACACATTTAATATGTCAATTTTAAGATTAAGTTTTCAACATATGAAATTTTGGTGGACACACTGAAATCATAACAACTGCCCTTGGGAAAACAGTCTCATCTCCTGAATATGCCTTCTTTGGCCCTTGGTTGGTTTAATCTGACTCCATTCATTGCCCTTATTCTTCTTACAAGTTGTCTGTAATTTACTACACCTAAGTATTAACATGGAGACTGCTCCCATGGAGACTGCCTCATCCTGTCTCAGTGGGCATTTTATTGGTAATACGTG
This sequence comes from Nannospalax galili, assembly GCF_000622305.1. Lineage (NCBI taxonomy): Eukaryota > Metazoa > Chordata > Mammalia > Rodentia > Spalacidae > Nannospalax > Nannospalax galili. The sequence goes on along the minus strand of NW_008353008.1, from coordinate 267,365 downwards.
TGGTGTGGCACTTAAATTTTCACAGAGGGGGGAGCAGCAGCAGTGAAAGTTGCCTCCCAGCTCCCTTCTTCCTCTCCCAGTGCTGGCTTAAATGGCCTTCTGTGAAGGAATCTAGCCACAGCACTTAACAGGAGCTATACAGGGAACAGAAGTTTCCAGAGAAATGTCTCCGTCTGTGGTGGATTAACTCAGCAGCTGCTCTGGCTCATACTTGAGCTGGACATAGCAGCTGCCTCAAGGTCAGAGGATTCCCCACCCATCTTCTAACACACACACACACACACACACACACACACACACACACACACGCATACAGTAGTAGGAGTCAAGTACTTTGACATTGAAATCTCTACACTTTCTGCTTCATGTCAGGTAGATACCTGGAATGTGAGGCTGGAGTGATAACAGACTCTAAAAACTTTACCATGCTATAGCTATTTGTTATTCCAAGAATAGACTGACTATCCACTGGAAAAGTATTCGTTCTTCATGCCTGGAAACTGGCACACAAGTTCGGTAAAACTTTTGCCAAGATTCAGAGTAATGGAAAGATCCATGAAATGAGGATGCATTCAGTTCTAGTCTATGCTTGACTGAGCATTTCATTTCTTTGAACTTCAGATGTCTAACTAGGAAAATGAAGGGAATACTTAATTAACTGAGTCCTGTATTTAGATAATTTAGACAGTAAAGAATCTGGTACTGAGAACTTTAAAGTGTGATTTCTGAATGCTTTCATGGAGAGTTATAGACAGGCTTGGCACAAGTTACTCAGAGTCACAATAATAATAGATGAACCACTGCGTCTCTCAAGGTGCATTTTCTGTCTCTAAGTGCTTACAGAAACCCCCACATTACATCCTGACTTGCAAGACTCTTTTTTAGGCACCTGTTTTTCTCAGTGATTGTGCAGGCAGTCCTTTTTTTATGCTTTAAACTCCACACAATTTATGATTCTTCACCCTAAAGTCCATGAAAGATTCATTTCAACCTTGTAGTTCAGTGGAGAAAAGACATGATGTACACATTAGGTAGTCACAGAATGAGATAGATGAAAAATGAAAGATATGTGATTTTTAAAGTCAGTTTTATTGAGCTATACATGTGCTGGAATTCACCCACTGTAAGCCTACAATGAGTTGTGACAAATTTGTATCACTGTGTAGCTATGCAAATGATCATTTAAAATATTTCTGCCACCTCCCAAATTTCCCCCAGCTTCCATCCTTTCCCTGCATTCTAGTCTCTGACAACCACTGATGCTTGCTATTATAGCTGTGCTAATTTAGGTCCTATAAATAAAAACGTGCTCTGTATGTAGACTGGTGTGACTGGTTTCTTCAGTTCTGAGACTCATTCTGTTGTACATATCACTATTGTATTCTTATTCCTGAGTAGTATCCCACTATGTGGATATATCACAACTGTTTATTCATCACTTGATGGACTGTCTAGATTCTTAGCAGCTTTGGCTATTATAAATAAAGCTCTATGAATGTTTGTATTTAAGTCTTTGTGTGAATATATGTTTTTATTTCTCCTGAATAAATATCTTAGGAATGGAATTTCTGGGTTGTATGGTAGGGGCATTAGAAACCATCAATCTGTTTTCCATGTAGTCTACTCAATTTTGTGTTTCCACCAAGAATGTAGGAAAATTCTTACTACCCTACAGCCAGCAGGGTAGAGTAGTGATCTTTCACATGTTAGTCATTCTAATGAATATGTTTGTGTTTCTTATGGCTTTACTTTCCTGTCAGTTAATGACACTTAGCATCTTTTCATGTGCTTATTTGTCATAACATTTTTGGCAAAGTGTCCACATATTTCCCCACTTTTTATTAGGTTATTTGTCTTCTTGAAGAGAAGTTCTTTATGAATACTGAGAAAAACTCTTACCAAATAAATATTTTGCAAATATTTTATTAGTTTATAGTTTGCCTTTTTGTTTATTTAACAGTATTTTTGAAGAGTAAATACATTTTTAGTTTTTATTAGGTCCAATTTATCACTTTCCCTTTATGGTTTCTGCTTTTGTTCTAGCTAAGAAATATTTTCTTAATTCAAAATCACAAAGATTTACTTCAATGTGTTATAGGATTTTTGTAGTTTTAGCTCTTAAACTCTGTTAAATTTGTATATATAAAAAAGGCTAAAGGGATTTTTTTGTTTTTCATATAGATGTCCATTTTTTCCAGCAACAACTTTTTCTTTTCTTTTTCAAACAGACTTCCCTTTCCATTTTAAATATTCAGTTGAGCATGTCTTCTGTTTGTTTCTTCCGTTTTGTGCTATTAATCTGCATTGTCTCACCAGCAGCACTATGCTCTCGACTGATTGCTGTAGGGTTTTTGTTGTTGTTGCTGATGTTAATTTTTAATTGAATTTTTGTATATTTCATACAGAACATCTTAACCAACTTTATATCCCCTTCCTCACTGGCATCCTCCCATAGCTCCACCCCACTGGAATTCATACAGTCTGTCATTTGGGTTAAGGCCTATCGTGCCAAGTTAGTGTCCCCAGACATCTCTCAGTGCAGGTTCATCCACTGGGGTCTAGTCTGCCTATCTAGAGTCTCTCCCTTAAAGAAGATCAACTCTCTCTCACCCATCAGTAACTAGCTACCAATAGTTCTTTGGTTAAGTTGGGACCTGATGCCCATTTCCCCAGTTCTATGCTGGTTTTTGTCTACTTGAGTTTGCGTGGGCCTTGTGCATGCTGACAACATTGCTGTAGGTTCATATGAGCAAGGTCCCAGGAGCCTGTAGGGCTCTAGTTCCACATGATTATTGTAGTTTTATGGAAAATTCCAAACAAAATAATATATGTCTATTTTTTTATGACTCCCAATAATATTATAGGTCTTTTAACTTTGATCTGGTCTCAAAATTATTTTCACTATTTATTAGTTTTACCAATCTTTTTGAAGAACTGGCTTTGGGTTCTATTTGTTTTCTCCTTTTTTGGGTCAGTTTTCTATTTTTTAGAATATATTTTATTTAGGGGCTGGAGAGATGGTTCAGTGGTTAAGAGCACTGACTGCTCTTGCAGAGGACCTGGGTTTGATTCCCAGCACCCACATGGCAGCTACAAACCATCCTTAACTCCAGTTCCAGGGGAATCCGAAGCCCTCTTCTGACTCTGCAGCATTGCATGATATGGGTGCACTCACATATATGCAGACAATACACTCATACACATAAAATAAAAATAATAAAATATTTTTTTTAAAGATACTTGATTATTTTATGTGTATGAGTGTATTGCCTCATGAATATAAATGCGCCCGTGTCTGCAATACCCTTGGAGGTCAGAAGAGAGCACTGGATCCCTGAACCTGGAGTCGTGAATGGTTGTTAGCCACTATGTGGGTGTTAGGAATCGAACTTAGGTCCTTGGCAAGAGCAGCCAGTGCTCTTAACCACTGAGCCATTTCTTCGGTCCTCACTCTTCTATTTTACTTATTTTTATTGTTTATTGTTTCCTTCCCTGTGTTTTCTTTTCATTTTTTCTTATCTTCCTAGTGTTTTAGAATAAAAGCTTTTATTGTTGGTCTATGATCTTTCTCCTTTTTAAAAAAAATAAACATTTAATGGTACTGACCTAATCACTGCTCAACTCAATTAGCTGAATTCCACACACTTTGACAAGTTGCCTTTTTATTTTAATTTTATTCAAAATATTTCCTGACTAACCTATGATTTCTTCATTGGTGCGTGGATTATTTAGAAGAGTGGTGCTAAATTTCTAGATATTTGGAGATTTTTCCAGATTTTTTTAAACTACTAATTTTATTTTATTAAAGAGGCAGAATTGTCCTTTATTTACTATCTGTCTAAGCTTATTCAAATTTGTTTTATGGCCCAGAATATAACTTCTGTTGGTGAATACCCACTTGCACTTGAAAACACAAGTGTTCCCTGGGCTGGTGTTTTCTATAAATGTCAGTTAAATCTATTGATTGATGGTGCTGTTGAAGTCTATAGTATTCATTCTGCTTTTCTATTTTCCTGTTCCACTAAAGGTTGAGAAAGGAATTTTGAGGTCTTTCATCATCCTTGTGGATTTATTTATGTCTTCCTGCAGTACTGTCAGGTTTTCCCTCATATGTCATGAAACTCTAAGTACATTCATATTTAACACTGTTATGTTTTCTTCAAGAACTGATCTCAGAATAAGTATTTCCTAAAGACAAAACTTACTATCTCCCTCTTCTCCACTGGTTGGTACCTGCATGTTCCAAGGTACATAGAGATGGTCTTCATTCACATGTTCAGGTGCAGCTTCTGTGACATCCTTTAAAAGATGAGTGGCAGTAGAGGGGAGGAGCCTGGAGGAGAATGGTGTTGACAGTCCTTAAGGCATTATTCCAAATGACAGGCCACAGGGAAAGCCTCATGACCTAAATCCAATAAGCCTGACCTTACTTCTTCCCCCAGTCATACACAGGGCCAAGTACAGTGAAAGCCAGCATGACTGAAATACTCTTAGGTGATTAAGCCGAGCTTTATGATATGGTGATACATTCTGTAAGGCCCTGTTTTTAATTATGATGTCAGTTGATTTGTCAGCTAATATCACTGTACATTTTCATGACATACTTATACCCTAGTTTGTCCTCTAAGTATTGTTGAGTAAGCACCTAGGAATGGAATGTCTTGATTGTAGGGTAGGTGCATAGATAACTTCATTAGAAACTGTCATCTGTTTTCCATATATTCTATTCAATTTTATGCCTTCACCAAGAATGTAGGGGAGTTCTAACTACTCTACATCCTAGCCACCAGTAAGGTATTGTGTTGATCCTGAACATTTTAAGCCACTCTGATGTGCGCGCATGTATGACATGTCTTCTGGTTTTAATCTATACCTTCCTGTCAGTTAATGATGCTTAGGATCATTTCATGTGCATCTGCTGAGGGTTTTCACAGAACTGAAGAGGATACTCTGTCATGTTACCTGTGACTTCCAGCACTCAGTTTGACTTCTTGACTGAGAAGAACTGACCCAAGTATCCAGAAGAAATACAGGTGGCATATCCTGTGACCTTGTTGTCCACAGTTCCTTTTTACCTGGCATACTGATATCTCAGAGACAGAGGTTCAGTAACAATGTGGGTTCTCCATGCCTCAAAGATCTTCATTCTAAAAAAGCACAGGGTGTGTGTGGAGTTCAAAGTAAGTGGCTTATTACAGACAGATGCAGTGGGGAAAGTGTCACCAAGTAAAGCCAGCTCACAGCCATCTTAGTTCTCATTCAAGATCTACAAATGTATAGGTTATAAAAATGCACCCAGTGAAAAAACAATTACGCTGATGAAAGAAGAAAGGAAAGGAAAGAAGAAGAAAAGGAAGTGGAAGGAAGGAGAAAAAAGAACATACAATGATCAGAAAGATAGGTTAGGGCCTGAAGAGGTGGCTCAGTGGTTAAGAACACTGACTGCTCTTGCAGGCAACCTGGGTTCAGTTCCCAGCACCCATATGGAAGCTAACAATTGTCTGTAACTCCAGTTCCAGGGGACTCAATGCCCCCTCCTCTCTTCCACAGGCACCAGACATGCACATACATATATGTGGGCAAAACACTGATACACATAAAATGAATACAAATCTCAAAGAGCAAAGAAAGATGAGAGAGCAGTGCTAGTGATTATTCTTTTCCCATCTTGAAGCCCTTGGTTTATTTCTTAGGCTCTCAGAAACCAGTACACGTACCCAGACCTCAGCCTTTATTAAATTTCCCATTACCCAAAATTTAGAACCCTAGGCCAAGAGGAGCAGTGGGCCAAAGTTCCAAAGAAAACACCCAATGCAGAACCATGTATCCACACCCAGTGTTACACAGAACAATGAAATCATTCTCACACAAATGACCTTTGAGACTAACCCATTCACTGTGGTTCCAGACACAAACATCTAGTCCAGCCACCACCAGAAATTGAGAGGTGAGAAATCCTAGAGGCAAGAGAGCCCAGAAGCTTTTATGTGTGAGATTAATTTCACAATATATTATATAGCATTTTTAAAAAAGAAAAAAGAAACAGGAGCCCAAGAACATGATTTCCCATGGATGTTACTTATAGGCCCTGTGTTCTTTGAGATGGTTTATTTAATTTCCCAAAACAAACTGAGGTGAATGAAAATTTAACTGCGTTCTCTAAATTTAATTGAGGAATTCAGGATGTTAAATTATTTTCAAACAGAAACCCCCGCTAAGATTTATTGCTTCGTGTTTTATGAGATTCAAGTGTATGTGAATTGCTGTTAGGCCCATACCTTGGCTATGCAGAATTTCGTCTTGATGAAAGAGACAAAAAGCTGATCAGTGCTCAGGACCAGCTCCCATTTACTGGATCACACTGTCAGAACTTAATAATACTATAAATTATGAGAAGATGTGATAGTGAGAGGCAAGCATTTTTACTTAGAAGAAAATTATAGAGGGAATAGGTTTTTCTTAACAAATAAGTGTTAATGAAACCACCATAGTAACACTACTTTTTTTTTTTTTTTTTTTTTGTCTTTTTGAGGCAGGGTCTCCCCGTAGCCCTAGCTGTCCTATGTAGACCAGGCTGGCCTTGAACTCACAAAGATCTGCCTGCCTCTGCCTCCCAAGTGCTGGGATTAAAGGCATGTGCCACCATGCCCGGCTGTAACACTACTTTTTAAATGCTATTGCATCTGTGTTTTGCATCTACAACTTTTTTTCTACGTTTTTCTCTGCTAGGAAAGTAATATTCTAATAATTACCAATTTAGTGATTTTGCTGAGACCTCAAACCAACCAAGCAACCCTGAAGTTGTAGACTACACGTCTCAGGATCAAATACCATTCTAGGTAAATTACACTTTAATAGAAAACTAAAATGGATGCGTTAATTTAAAAAAGGCAAATACCACATAAATATTGTATAACACTGTAAAGAATTCATTTCCCCAGCAACCTGTGCCTGTAGTTTAACAGTTTCATGAAAATAGGTCCTGGGGAGATGAGTTGTTATGTCAAAGTTGAATTTTGCTTCCTGTGCTTTTAAATAGTTTATTATTCTGATTTTACCTCAGACTTCTATTATTGTTGTACATCCTGTTAGGTTTTTTTTTTTTGTCCTTGTTTTTATATCTCAGTGATTTCCATGACCTGTCTTTTCTCTTACCACAGCCTGTGAAGTGGGGTTAATACAGCACTGTATAAATGTATCCAAAAACTATGTTGCTTCATCTTATGCGGTCTTTCTTAGGTATTTGTTTTCTGAAAGCTCACACCAGCCCTGTAGAGGGGGTAACTTCTAAGCTCCCAAGTATAGTGGAGGAAAGTGAGGGTCCTAGAAGACGCATGACTTGCTGAAGGTCACAGAGCAGCTGAGTGCTCGCTGTATTCTGGTCCTTGTCCTCCACCTCAGGCTTATGGAGGCTGTGCTGGTATTTAAAAAAGTGGATGATTTGGGAATTAGGATTTAGGATCTACATTAAACAGTTGCCAATTTCAGAGATCCAGTGTTCTAAAGTATATGATTATTCTGATGTATTAATATAAAATCTTATCACCTCCAACCGGAAAAAAAAAGGAAAGAAAAGTGGATGAATCTCTACTCATTGAGATTGATGTGTGATGTGGTGGAGGGGTCCTTTGGCTCATCACTCATGACTGGTTAGCACAGTTTTGCAAATCACAGGTGGGTTGTTTCTAATCCTCCACTGCTTTCCAGAATGTGACTGTCCATAGCACATAAGAGTAAGCCAGTTCTTTAATTGTGTTCAAACTAAGTCTTCCTCACCTTTATCAGTGGGTCAGCCCCAACCCCAGTCTCATATTTAGCCTGTTTGCTTAGTATAAGGTTGAGAAGCCTTTGTAGGAAGAATTAAGGACCATATTTAAAAAGATGAGAACATACCTGGATACCATACAGGACAAAGCTGTCGTATCCATGCCCAGGAAGAAGCCAGCTTTGTGTTCTAACCAGGATGTGATACCAACATCTACAATCTACTGTCCTGACCCTGTCAATACCTAGGCACCATGTTCAAAAAAACCAAAGCAGAAGACACTCCACCATCCTCGTCAAGGTTAAGAAAGTGTGAATGAATTTAATTTTTTCTTGATGGGCCTGAGGAAATCTCTCTGGTTCTGCTCTTACCTTTGTAAGCAGAAGCTCATGACAAGGAAGCTTCTAAGTCACCTTCTATTACCTTCACCTCATCACTTGCTGTGTGTGGATGTCAATCCTCCCAAAACGAGATGCTCTTTAGTGAGTGAGCTCCTTCCTGGGCTCCTTTAGGGAAGGTCTATTTCTTCCTCCCCTAGCATTCATGAAGATAGTGTTACATGTTCCCAGTTCTGTGCTTCATGCTGACATGCTGCTTGCTGTGTTCCAAGCAGAAATGCCTGTATTCTTGTGAAAGAAAGGCATGTGATGGTAGAACTGCCTACCATGGTTTCCAAGGCTTAGGTCACTGTATGGGAGCCAGAGACCATGCCTTGGTGACTGTCACAATTGGTGACTAGCCAAGAGCCTGGGCCATAACAGCCTTCCCAGTCAGGAATGTAGATAAGGTTAAGCTGTCCAAGGTTCAGAGATGCTAAGTAGGTCAAGACTTGGCTTAATTTTTTCTGAATAAACATTCCACACTGAGAACTTCTGCTCTTACTTATTTTGAACATCTGACTTTGATTCTCTAATCTAGCTTAGCAGGTGCAGGATGAATGCTGGGTAGCTGCCTGCATGGAAGTCTCAAGTCTAGCCTTAGCTTTCCTATCCACATTCCTCAAGACAAGTGGATATTGTTATAGAATAGCAAGGGTTCTTTTGAGCTGACCTAGAAAGAATAGCATTTAACATTCAGCAGTAACCAGACTCTCAGTCAGGTTGAATTTCTCTTGGCATGCATTGCAGTTCTCTGACACTGAGGTGGTGGCAGCCTGAGTGAGGGCACTTGGACTCAAATCTCCCCCTACTCCAGCATCCCCTCAGTGGCCTGGTATCATTCATGTCTCACAATAAGGCACACACATGCCTTGGTAAAATGTTATCTGGTGGGTGCACTTTAGGCCATCCATCCATTATTCTCTTTGTTACCACGCATTTGACCAAGTGAATTACCATCAGTTGGATGAACTGCAGAGTAGAATACAACTATGGTAAATTTTAATGGATCAGGGTCATAGGTGGCATAGAGAATGGTCACTTGAGGAAGGGAAGCTTCTGGAATGCTGTGGACACTCTGGGAAGCTGAGAAGTAACAGGAGGGTACTGATTGCTGGTTGAAATGAATTCATTCTTCTACTTAAGACCACCTTAATAATATGTGCCACCTAAGTACAGCTACAGAAATCTGTGATGGAGTGAAAGGCAGGACATCATCTGTTTAGTTTTGTTTATCCAATGGAAAGATGCATTTGGGCACAGGGTCTGCTGACATTAATCTTGAAGCGAACCAAATGTGTACTCACTACTGAACCCAGTTTTCCCCAGGGTAAGTGCCCAGACTCATCTGCTCTCAAGTCATGTCATCAGATTCAAGCTTTCATTACCAACAATCAACTTTGGCGTTTTCCCCTTAATTCATCACATTTAGTATGGAAATCAAGCCAAAACTTGCCTGAACATTTATACTTCCTTTTCTGGGACACTTTCCTATAAAAAAAGCATATTACCTTCTAATAAGAACTGTGAATTGGGACTGCTGGTATAGTTCAGCAGTAGAATTGATGTTTAGCATGTAGAACAAGGCCATGGGTTCTATTTCCAGCCTCACATAAAACTAAAACCCCTACAAGCTTAGAAACCAACAAAGTAATACTAGTGACAAAGCAGGCCCAGGTTGAGAGAGGCATTAAAACAACACACAGTTCCTTTTCCTCTTAATTCCACTGTAAGTGCTGCTACTAAACAAACATGGTGACTGATGAATAGCTTACACTTGCTGTGCAGCTGGGGAGGCAAAAGGCAGTGGTGAGCCCTGTGTAGGAAGGAGCACTGCCAGTCCAGCCAGTGATGCTCAGCTTACCACACAAGTTCTGGGTTGAAAAATTTCTGCTTTGTTTACAGGACTTGTAAGTTCAAATTTTAATATGAAATTGCCTTTGAAAAAGTTAATTTAATTGTGGGACTGGAGAGATAGCTCAGTGGTTAAGAGCACTGAATTCTCTTGTAGAGGACCTGGGTTCGATTCCCAGCACCCACATGGCAGCTAGTAACTGTCTGTAACTCCATTTCCAGGGAGTCCGAAATTTCTGCTTTGTTTACAGGACTTGTAAGTTCAAATTTTAATATGAAATTGCCTTTGAAAAAGTTAATTGAATTGTGGGACTGGAGAGATAGCTCAGTGGTTAAGAGCACTGAATTCTCTTGTAGAGGACCTGGGTTCGATTCCCAGCACCCACATGGCAGCTAGTAACTGTCTGTAACTCCAGTTCCAGGGAGTCCAACTCCCTCTTATATGCAGGCAATACACTCATACACATAAAAATAACAAATAAAATATTTTTTTAGCATAAAAGTTACCATCTTGTTTCTTAGTGTAAAGGTCAGCAGTGTTAGCTATATTCATATTTTATAACTAACCTCGAGAACTTTTTCATCTTGCAAAACTGAAACTCTATACCTATTAAACAAAAACTTTCAATTCCACTTTCCTCCATCCCAAGCCCTGGAAAATACCGTTATTTTTATGAATTTGGCTACTCTAGGTACCTCTTAAAAGTGTAATAACATAGTATTTTACCTTTTGTGTCTGGCCTATTTCACTAGGTAGAAGGTCTGTTCAAGGCTCAGACATGTTCTAGTATGTGTCTGAATCCCTGAATTTTTTAAAGCTGAGCAATGTTCCATTGTCTGTCCATGCCACATTTTATTTACCCACTCTTCTGTGGATGGACTTGGCTGCTATGAACAATGTTGTTATGACAAGGTGTTCAAATCTTCAAATTCTTTTTTAAAAATATTTCATTATTTTTATTTTATGTGTGAGTATATCACCTGCATGTATGTTGGTGCAGTGCCTTCAGAGGACAGAAGAGGGCATCGGATCCCCTGGAACTGGAGTTACCAAGGGTTGTTAGCCACCATGTGGGTGCTGGGATGCAAACCCAGGTCTTCTGAAAAAACAGTCAGTGCTCTTAACTGCTGAGCCATCTCCAGAACTATTATTTTTATTTTTATGTACATTAGTATATTGCCTGCATATATGTAAGTGAACCAGTGAAATGTAGTACCTGTGGAGGTCAGGAGACAGCTTCAAATTCTCCTAGAACTGGAGTTACAGATGATTGTTAGCCACCATGTGAGTGCTAGGAATTGAAACCTGGTCCTCTCCCAGAGCAGCCAGCAGACAGTACTCTTAACTACTGAGCCATCTCTCCACCCAACCCCCCTCCCTTTTTTTTTTTTTTTTTTTGGTCTTTCGTTTTTCTGCAGTCTCAGCTGATCTGCCTGCCTCTGCTTCATGAGTGCTGGGATTAAAGGCTAGCGCCACCACATCTGGCTTTTTGGCTTTTTCAGTTCTTTTAAGCATATCCACAGAAGTAGATTGTTAAACAACATGATATTTGTTTAATTTTTTAACTATTTTTATTACATTCACTTCCAGGGGGTGGAGGAGCATGAAATGGTGTGTGTGTGTGTATGTGTGTGTGTGTGTGAGAGAGAGAGAGAGAGTCTGTGTGTCTGTGACGGTGTCTGTGTGTGGGTCAGGAAAGCTTGTGGGGATCAATTATCTCCTTCCATCTTGTGGGTCCTGGAGAACAAACTCAGGTGATCAGGCTTGGTGGCAAGTGCCTTTGCCCTCTGAGTCATCTTGTTCACCTCCATTTAATTTCATGAGGAACCTCATTATATTCCATAGTGGACACTATTTTACATTCCCAACAACAACAAATAGTGGTTACTTCTTTGCACTTTTACTCCTAACACTTTAATGTTCGCAACCAATTCATGTATTTTTCAAACTGCTATGCAAACTACTACACACTGTCCATCACCTGGTACTGACCTGTTCACAGAATCTTATGTCCACTAGCCTCTGGAAGAATGCATGTACCTTAATTTCCTTCTACAAGATACGATTTTAGATGACAGTGTGTCCAGGATGATGCTTGCATAGCACATATCTAGGTAGAAGCACCTCATCTCACCCTGCTCTCCAGTGGAATGAAGATCCATGATCTGACATCCGTTCCCCCTCTCAAAGTACATTTGATAGCAGCAATAAAAAATTGAAGAAAGGGGTTGGAGAGATGGCTCAGCAGTTAAGAGCATTGACTGCTCTTGCAGAGGACCCACGTTGGATTCCCAGCACCCGCATAGCGGCTTCTAACCATCCTTAACTCCAGTTCCAGGGGAATCCAATGCCCTCTTCTGACCTCCACAGCATTGCATGACACGGTGCACTCACATACATGCAGGTAATATACTCAGGCAATTTTATAAATACAATAAAAATTGAAGGAAAAGAAAATATTTTGTGTTCATTGTAAGTCTAGTTTCATGACTATCGAGGAGTCTTAGTCAAGGTAACCTAAGAAAAATGGTTCATTCTCTGAGGAAGAGCACATCATTTCCTTCAGCTGGCTTTTTGTGAATGTTGACCAAATTAAGAGTTGAGACAGAGCGAAATTTTTGTCTCTTTATTTCATTTCCTGGTTTCATTTTATGCTAAAAATCTTATTTTTCAAATGATCTCTAGCTACAGTACAGTGTCAAATGATGGCTGTACAGTTTTGCCATGGTATTAGCTACTATTCTTGTTACTGTGACCAGATATTTGACAAAAAGAAACTTAACTAGGGAAGAAAGCGTATGATTTGGCTCACAATTTGAAGGTATAGTCCATCATGGCAAGGAAGTCATGGTGTCTAGAACATGAGGCAGCTATCACATTGTATTCCCGATCGGGAAACAGAGAGAAACAAATGCCAGCTGGCTTCTTCCTCTCTCCTTTGTTATTTAGTCTGGCATCCCAGCCCATGAATGGTGCTGGCCATATTCAGATTGGGTCTCCCCTCCTCAATTAAAAATATCTGGAAATGCCCTCACAGAGATATCCAGGTGTGTTCCCCAGGTGATTCCAAATCCAGTCATGTTGACAGTCACTTCCACCTAAGGAAAATGTTAAAATTTTGAAAAAATATGGGACTAGAAACCTTTTGTTCTCCTTTTTATACATAGCAAACTAAACAAAGCAGGTGATAACAATCAGCACTTTATTCTGATCTGAGAGACATCCATCTTGTCAAGAAATGCATCGCAGTGGAGGTGAACCAACTTTGGAAAAAGTATTTGACAAAACACATAATACAAGATTCCATTTGGGGAAGAATGTGTGCTTTTGATTTGATGGGTTGCAGTTACAGAAAGGAGGTTTCTAAATCTTTTATTCATCCTGTGTGAGATTGTCATACAGAACGTTAGGCCACTTGAGGTGCGTGGAAGAACATCATGTCTGACCATATTTACTACATGCGAAAGGGGTTATGTCATTTAAATTACATCCAGTTCTGGAAAGATGAAGTTGAAAATGCAATAATCAAGGTTATTTATGTTGTATGTATTTCATCATAAATATTCCCCAAACCATTCTCTTCACTGTATAAGGAAGGAGAGAGGAATGGAGGGAAGAAGGAAAAGAGAAAGGGAGGAAGGAAGCAGGGAGGGAAGGACGGAATACAAATCTGACACATGCAAAGTGTCTCATTTGTGTTACTTTATTCAGTCTTTGCAACAACTCTGTGAGGTAGGATCTCACTTCTATGTTTACAGAAGAGAAAACGACAACTCAAAGAGGTGAAATACTCATCCAAGTCATACAGCTAAGATGTTGGTCTGGAATTCAAAACTCAGCTAAGCCTCCACACAGAAATTGCTGTTGATGGTTAATGAGTTTCCAGCACAAGGAGCCAAATAATCCTTGGAGATTCTCCAAGTGATCTCTGGTCTTGGCGTCCTTTCTGGCACATCTTTGAAAAAGAGAATATCAACTTAGATTTTTTAAAAATCAGATAATTGCCTGGAAACGTGGTCAGTGCAAGAGCAGTAAATCCTAGTTATTTAATCTGTTTTTGAAGGTTATCAGGTATCAGCAGCTAAAATTGTAAACAGCAAATGGATTTTAATCTTTATTACACAAAGGCACAAAGAAGCCAATTCCAAGGCAGTCTCAAACAGCATGCTAGCCACTCAGCAATCCTCAAAGATTATAGTACTTGTGGGAAACTCCTGCTCTATTAGTCTCTCCTTCTAGGTATCTTCAGTTGTTACGGACATTTCCTCTAGAGTAGGAACTCCGTTCAAGAAAGAGATTTCCAAGTGTCCAGGCAGAATACACTGTTCTCGTCCAAAATGGTCAGGGAAGCATCTTATTCACTGATGCTCAGCTGAGCAGTTTCATTTCCATGTTCTGTTTTAGGGTTGTAAAATGACAATATGGCAGAAGAGTTTGACATGTGTAAACAGGCATAGAATTCTATCAAGACAATGTCTATTCTTCTTCGATTTATTATTTATTTATTTATTTATTTATTTATGAGACAGGGTCTCCTAGTAGCCCCAGATGGTCTGGAACTCTCTATGTAGACTGGGCTGGCCTTGAACTCACAGAGATCCACCTGCCTCTGCCTCCCAAGTGCTGGGATTAAAG
>NW_008353008.1:246613-251667 GCF_000622305.1 Nannospalax galili | reverse complement strand
TTAGTCAAGGTAACCTAAGAAAAATGGTTCATTCTCTGAGGAAGAGCACATCATTTCCTTCAGCTGGCTTTTTGTGAATGTTGACCAAATTAAGAGTTGAGACAGAGCGAAATTTTTGTCTCTTTATTTCATTTCCTGGTTTCATTTTATGCTAAAAATCTTATTTTTCAAATGATCTCTAGCTACAGTACAGTGTCAAATGATGGCTGTACAGTTTTGCCATGGTATTAGCTACTATTCTTGTTACTGTGACCAGATATTTGACAAAAAGAAACTTAACTAGGGAAGAAAGCGTATGATTTGGCTCACAATTTGAAGGTATAGTCCATCATGGCAAGGAAGTCATGGTGTCTAGAACATGAGGCAGCTATCACATTGTATTCCCGATCGGGAAACAGAGAGAAACAAATGCCAGCTGGCTTCTTCCTCTCTCCTTTGTTATTTAGTCTGGCATCCCAGCCCATGAATGGTGCTGGCCATATTCAGATTGGGTCTCCCCTCCTCAATTAAAAATATCTGGAAATGCCCTCACAGAGATATCCAGGTGTGTTCCCCAGGTGATTCCAAATCCAGTCATGTTGACAGTCACTTCCACCTAAGGAAAATGTTAAAATTTTGAAAAAATATGGGACTAGAAACCTTTTGTTCTCCTTTTTATACATAGCAAACTAAACAAAGCAGGTGATAACAATCAGCACTTTATTCTGATCTGAGAGACATCCATCTTGTCAAGAAATGCATCGCAGTGGAGGTGAACCAACTTTGGAAAAAGTATTTGACAAAACACATAATACAAGATTCCATTTGGGGAAGAATGTATGCTTTTGATTTGATGGGTTGCAGTTACAGAAAGGAGGTTTCTAAATCTTTTATTCATCCTGTGTGAGATTGTCATACAGAACGTTAGGCCACTTGAGGTGCGTGGAAGAACATCATGTCTGACCATATTTACTACATGCGAAAGGGGTTATGTCATTTAAATTACATCCAGTTCTGGAAAGATGAAGTTGAAAATGCAATAATCAAGGTTATTTATGTTGTATGTATTTCATCATAAATATTCCCCAAACCATTCTCTTCACTGTATAAGGAAGGAGAGAGGAATGGAGGGAAGAAGGAAAAGAGAAAGGGAGGAAGGAAGCAGGGAGGGAAGGACGGAATACAAATCTGACACATGCAAAGTGTCTCATTTGTGTTACTTTATTCAGTCTTTGCAACAACTCTGTGAGGTAGGATCTCACTTCTATGTTTACAGAAGAGAAAACGACAACTCAAAGAGGTGAAATACTCATCCAAGTCATACAGCTAAGATGTTGGTCTGGAATTCAAAACTCAGCTAAGCCTCCACACAGAAATTGCTGTTGATGGTTAATGAGTTTCCAGCACAAGGAGCCAAATAATCCTTGGAGATTCTCCAAGTGATCTCTGGTCTTGGCGTCCTTTCTGGCACATCTTTGAAAAAGAGAATATCAACTTAGATTTTTTAAAAATCAGATAATTGCCTGGAAACGTGGTCAGTGCAAGAGCAGTAAATCCTAGTTATTTAACCTGTTTTTGAAGGTTATCAGGTATCAGCAGCTAAAATTGTAAACAGCAAATGGATTTTAATCTTTATTACACAAAGGCACAAAGAAGCCAATTCCAAGGCAGTCTCAAACAGCATGCTAGCCACTCAGCAATCCTCAAAGATTATAGTACTTGTGGGAAACTCCTGCTCTATTAGTCTCTCCTTCTAGGTATCTTCAGTTGTTACGGACATTTCCTCTAGAGTAGGAACTCCGTTCAAGAAAGAGATTTCCAAGTGTCCAGGCAGAATACACTGTTCTCGTCCAAAATGGTCAGGGAAGCATCTTATTCACTGATGCTCAGCTGAGCAGTTTCATTTCCATGTTCTGTTTTAGGGTTGTAAAATGACAATATGGCAGAAGAGTTTGACATGTGTAAACAGGCATAGAATTCTATCAAGACAATGTCTATTCTTCTTCGATTTATTATTTATTTATTTATTTATTTATTTATTTATTTATTTATTTAGAGACGGGGTCTTAGATAGCTCAGGTTAGCCTCAAACTCACTATGTGGCTAAAGATGATCTTGAACTTCTGTGTCTCCTGCCTCACTATGTGCCACACCACACCTGGCTCCACCTTAATTTCAAAGGATGTGTTACCCATTACCAGGAGAATTTTATTTATTTATTTATTTATTTATTTATTTATTTATTTAGAGACGGGGTCTTAGATAGCTCAGGTTAGCCTCAAACTCACTATGTGGCTAAAGATGATCTTGAACTTCTGTGTCTCCTGCCTCACTATGTGCCACACCACACCTGGCTCCACCTTAATTTCAAAGGATGTGTTACCCATTACCAGGAGAATCTAGTGACATTATTTATTTAAAGCTCAATTTCACTTGAAATTTCCATCTTTTTCTTTGAAGGAAACTATGTTTCACTTTTAATCTAGTATGATTTCATGGCCTTTCTCAACTTCCTATCAAGAAACAATCTGATAGCAAAAGATCATCTTCAAATAGAAATGACTTGCTACAATTATATTGATTTTTTTAAATGTCACCCCAAACATATATTTAGTGTAAAGTCTGCTAAGGTACAGGCCAAGCATTCATTTTTCTCTAAAAACTAAGTATACTAAGGTCTGCTTTGCCTGGGCTTCACTGTCACCCAGGGTTGTGCTGAGTGCATGTGCTATCTCACTACCTCATTGCTTTAAACGTGGCGGCATTCCAGAATGAGGAGAGTTTACAAGGGAAGCATGAGAGTGTGTTTGTCCATTTTCTCTGGGGCCAGCATGGTACCTTTAAATGTACAGTTTGGGTTAGTAATATCAAATTTCATTCCAGTAAGTCTTCCTTTATGGTTGTCCCTCATTAAGTTTAAAAAAAAAAAAAAAAAAAACTCAAAACAACATGAAATTCATTTATGATACTGGGCTGATAAATTCACTCAAACTTATGAGCTGTGCCTGTCAGCTGTTTATAAAAAGTATCTCTCTAGAAGTATTGATAATAGATCTTACTTTATATAAATGTTATATTTTATTGCCTAGATAAAAGAAAAACTCCCTTCAGGATTTGCTCAACACTAAGCCCACAGTTTTGCAAGAACTATTCTAAGAATACTGGGGCTGGAGAGATGGCTCAGCAGTTAAGAACACTGGTTGTTCTTGCAGAAGACCCGGGTTCGAATCCCAGCACCCACATGGCAGCTAACAACTGTCCATGACTACAGTCCCAGGGTGATCCGACAGCCTCTTCTGACCTCTGCGGGCATTGCACGACATGGGTGCACTTACCTAGATGCAGGCAATACATGCATACACATAAAATAAAAATAACAAATAAAATAAAAAAAAACTATAACCTGCTGCATAGCAATGTTTCTGACAGTGACAGACTCCATGCATGATGGTGGTTCCTTAAGATTGTATGGCCTGGTCACACTGCTGCCATCTGGGTCATGAGAGTGCACTGTGGTGCTCATACAACAGTAAAATCACCTAAAGATGCATTTTATGGAAATATACCCCTATTATTAATTGACATATGTGTGTATGTGTGTGTCATCTACTAGAAACTTATTTCAGCAATGAAGAGATTTTGTTAGTGTGCCTTGCAGTGTCATATGATATAGCAACATTATTTCAGTTAGGGTTCTCCCCCTCCCTTTCCCTTTCTCACACTTTCTTTCATGATATTGACAGTGGAACCCAGGACCTCATGTATTCTAGGCAAACATTCTGTCACTGAGATTGAGTTACACCCCAACAGGATTTTAATTAGACATGTGAATTTTTGTAAACCTAGATGTCTATATGTATCAATGATACTTTCATTTTAGTAAATCATGCACAAGTGACTTGAAAAAACAAAGTAGAACAGTCTGGACCCTTTCCCCCAAGAGCTTCCTCCCTTTGCATGCATTACTGTTATTCCTTTTGAATCATGAGTGTGAATCACTTTCGTGGCTCTTGACCAAAGCCAAGATAACCTGAACTTGCTTTCTGTCCCTAATAATAATTATGCTCTGTATAATTATTATTATTATTATCATCCTCTCTCCTCAGTAGAAAAGTGACTGGACCAATTCCCAAAGATCTTCCCTGTCCTTCCTCTGATCCACATTTTTTTCTATTACAGACTGGATTTGAGGTCCCTTCTCCCCAGGGACAGGCTGCAGCCTCGGGGAGTGGGAGTGGAGCTGATTCTGAGCCAGCTCGCCACGTCTTCTCCTTCTCCTGGTTGAACTCCCTGAATGAATGATATTCATTCCAGTTGCTGTCCCCAGTCTGCCTGGTTGAGATGCACACAGACAGCAGGAAACCTGGGTGAAAATTACCACAATACACATGATGAATGGGACCTCTGGACAGGAGTTCTGAAAGGAAAAAAAAAATCCTTCAATTCCAGATGACTTATCTAACTCATTGAGAAAATGAATATGTTCAGAAAATAGTTGCAGAAAACACTGGCATAAAGAACCTTGATCTTATGCAAACCTCTGTTGTGTGGGAAACATTATGAGGGTGGTGTGTGTGTGGTGTGTGTGTGTGTGTCAGTTATAAGTGGCAAGTGTTTAAAAAGTAGGTACTGCACTCTCGTCTCTAATTGGCACAAGCTTTTTGTTACTATGGCACAGTAGCTCTTCTTTCTTTTCTCTTTGATAATACAGGTGGTCAGTGATGTTCAGTGTCTATTCAGAAGTGACTGACTGATCAAGATATGGACAAAAGATAGGTCATTGGTCAAAGCTATGAAAATGTTTGAGAGAGATTCCTCTTTTCCATAGTAGATGTCATGGAATGCATATCCAAAAATGTTCTTTGAATTTGTGACACTTACATAGTTCAGAAGACTGAAGGCTCAGGACATCGCTTATCACACTTTTCTAATCTTATTCATAGATCTTACACCCTTATATTCAGCACTTTAATTGAAACAGACTTTCTGTCTACTTTCTTCTGTTTCCACTGTGGCAGCAATCTGATGAGTTGTAGAACAGCTGCTGCATGTATTTAAATATATGCAAACATTCT
>NW_008353008.1:229529-246384 GCF_000622305.1 Nannospalax galili | reverse complement strand
TTTAAGAGAAGTACTATCTTCATATATATAAATTAATTTTGAAGTATTATGTGATTGAAGTTTTTAAAGATATAACTAAACTACCAAAGGCAAATGTATTATACAACATTATTATAAAATTAGATGTACTGTTTAATTTTGAAAGCAAGTAGAGATAGTTCATGGTCCTAAGAGTCTAAGTGATTTAAATTGGGATAAAGATAAATATAGAGTATCTGTGTGGTTATTAAAGTCAAGATGTTCTTTAAAAAAATTTCCAAGTGACATTTTATAGAAACCATGTTTAGTTCTTTTAAGGGTCTGTGCTACAAAGTTTCTCCTATATACAACTGGTAAGATGGCTCAGTGTGTAAAGACATTTACCTCCAGGCCCTTGAGATCTCAGCTCAATCCCCAGGACCCACATGATGGAAGAAGAGAACTGAATCTAGCAAATAGTCCTCTGATGTCCATACAAGTGCTGTGGCATGCACATGGCCACCACTCTCCCAGTAAATAAACAAATGTAATGAAGTTTTTAAGTGTCTCCTATCATACATAGTCATTAGAAAATAACTTAGAGAAGTTTGTATTTATAGTACCAAAACAGTAGCTTGATAAAACCTCTGTCATAGAAAAACAATGCAGCCATTCAGCTGTATAGTTTGAAAAAGTGCCAGCTTCAGCCCTTCTTTGTTCGTCCTTCCCTTGTCTCCCCAGCTATTTTGCGTTTCTTAATCAATTAGGGTTCCATGTTATTTCCACTGTGACTGATCTTCCAGTTGCAAGCTACCAAGTTTAAGAGGTGTAAGGGACCTGTCAAGTGATGTACCTCAATTCCAAAAGGACATCTGAGTTACAGAGAAGCCAGGGCAATTAGAGGGTCTGTGCGAGTTGCTGATAAATGTTGGTATTTTTAGGAGAAAATAAAACACAGGATGGGTTTTGTGGGTATTTTGGTTTGCTTGTTTAGTTTTTGTTTTCTTCTACTGAAGATAGTTCACAAGGGGTGAGGAGCTGAGAGTATTTCTGTATAAGTATTGAAGAGGAAAGATAAAATCGCAATAACCTTTGCAGCTTTTATTAAAAATATAAATATTCAACGTCCTCTTACACAACCAAATTGACCAAGGATTGGAAAGATGTTTTATTACTGAAATGTCTACAAGAAAAAGTTGGTTCAAAGAACTTACACATTTCATCTAGAGATCCCTCAAGAGAAGCCATTCTCCTCAGCTGCGTGCGGCCCCTACAATAACAACGGGGTGACTTCTTCCACCTGCTCTTCAAAATGTTTCTCCCCGGATCTACATTTTCTTTAAGACACCAGTGTAAAGACACTTGAACATGGAAACTAAAAATGGGCAATACAAATAACACTGTTACTACACATGAATACACTTGGTTCATGCTAACTAGGGGTATATAAGCTCTCTCCTGTACATTGTCTATGCTTCAAGCTATATAAAAATAAACAAATGGTATCAGAGCAACGCTATGGTACAGAATACTGTGTTTTGATGTTTTTATTATTTTTATGCTAAATGCAGAATCTTTGTGGCCAAACGCACCGTTTCACTTCCCAATAATCTCCATCAGTTTCCTGTTGCTGTGAGCTTGCTGCGCTAACTGCTCCGCCCTAGCCATTTCCAAGACTTCTCGGAGAAGGTGGAAGGTGAGATCCAGGGAGATGGGAGGCTCCTCCGAGCGCCTCTCCCTCTCCAGCGCCCCCTGGTGGCCGCCGAGGGCGTTCTCGGCGCCGCGCTCCACCGGCCGGGTGGGACTGTCGAGCGAGCGCTGCAGCTGCTGCAGCAACATGCGGAAAAAGTTGGCTGCAGCCTGGTTCGGCGAGGGGTGGACGCCGCGGCCGGCGGCGAAGGGCGAGGAGTCGGGCGAAAGGCGAGCAGCGGGGCTCCGGTTGAGGTTCCCCAGGCGGAGGAAGTATTCTTCCCCCATGCGGATCAGAACCGGCTGAGGCTGAGGCTGCTGCGGCTGCTCAGGCTGCGGCTGCAGGAAGTCGAGGGGCTGCGGGGCTCGCGGGGCGCCCGGGACCGGTCCCCGGCTGAGCAGGGCCCGGCATGGCGGGCAGGGCGAGAGAGCCACCAGCAGGACGCCTGCGGACACCAGCAGCCGCAGCCGCATGTTGGGGCGCTCGCTGCAGCCTGGAGGTGGGCGGAGGGCAGAAGAGAGGAGGGAAGAGAGAGAGAAGGAGAGTGGCTCAGAGTTTAGCTCAACTGGGAGGTGCACTAGGGGTTTCCTGCCCGACACCCACCCCTCGGCCCGCTCAGGGGCTCTGCAGGCGCTGGCCGCGGTGCTGAAAGTGGGTCCCTGAAAGGCTCGGTAGCAAAGGTATAAGCTCATCTCGCCAGGCAGGTGACCTGTCTTTGGAGACCTCGAAGGACCCGTCCCTGACCCCTCTTCCCAAGGACTCCCCCCCCCAAACCTGTTCCTCAAGCAGATTTCCCTGAAGCTGGAGAAGAGCCCCAGATACAAGATCTGCCCGCCCTGCTCACCCTCTTTCTGATAGTTCAGCCTCTTTCAAATTGAGAACTACCTCCTCCTCTGACTCCATTCCTGCCCTTGCTCCTTTTTCTTGGGGGTCGGAACGGATGTGAGACTCGGTAGGGAAGGGATCCTTTACACAGACTGTGAGCCGTAAGTGGCAGGTTGGGTGGATAACGGTTAGCGGCCGTCTAACTTTGCTTTTTGCCATATCCCCGCTGCTATCGGAATTTTAAGGCACAGTCGCCGACACACACAGACACGGAGACACACACAGACACACACACACACACGCACGCACACACGCGCACACACACACACATGCACGCACACACACACACATTCCTGCACCGGGGCAGCTAGCTCCGCAGCTTGCACCGCTGCAGCTCCAGGCAGCGCAAAGTTGGTGGCGCGCGGAGCCCGTCTAGGCGCTCCCTACCTTCTCCTTGCTTCGCAGGTGAGTCGGAGCTGCTGCTGCTCAGCAGAGGGACTCCTCTGGGAATGCTGCTTGCAGATTTCCTTCCTCTTCTCCTTTTTCTTCCCCTTCTTCTTTTCTTTGCCTCTTTTTTCTCTTCAGTATCTCAACGTACTTGGGCTCTGAGTTTCTCCAAACCAGAGCCTGCAGTGAGATTTTATAACGTCGAACCTCTTCAGAAAGCACGCAGCATTTGCCTAATAAGCTGACGCTCTCTTGACAGTTCGATTGCGTGCTGCCTCTGCTCCTGCATAAATCATAGGGCCCTGCCAAGGAGCGAGGGACAGAGTTCTGCTATTTCAACACTGAATCTCACATCCAATTATATCAACAGATATTTATCGCCTCCTTGGTGACGTCAACGTGCCCTAAAATGGAAGGGCTTCTTATGACTTGTCCATTGACAAAAATTCTTGAATGAGATTTCCCAAGTGTGGAAAACATACTGACCTCTTACTATAGAAGGCCAGGTTGGGGTTTAGAAAAGAGACAGAGAATGGGAGGGGAGAAAAGAAATGGGAAAGGAGGGAGGCCTACCAATGCAGTCCTGCCAGGAAAGTAGCTATCTGGATACCCTCTTGTGCCTCATCCTCCTAACTCCTTTGCCCAGTTGTCACAGAAAATATCTCAGTATCTGAAAATACCTTTTTACTACAGTCTCAACGATCTTTCTGCCTGGGGAAGAATGCAGAACTGGAAGATATAGGCACAGAAACAAACAGGTTTTAAGTGTTTATCCACTTTGTCCTCCCAAGAATAGATAAAAGATTTATGAAGCCATAGACAAGACCACCAAGTCCTTTGAAAACCAGCTCAGTGTTTTCTTAATGAGACAAGAGCTATTCCAATGACCAAGGGTATAAACAAGTGTTGGTGTGGATTCCCACAAAGACTCGGGTTCTACTGAGTCTCAATCCTCCTCCTTGTACCTGGCCTCAGAATCTGATGCTGGTGGTGACTTCTCTATCCCCAGAAGAGGACCACTGAGAGGTACATGCATTAAAAGACCTGTGTTTAGTCTTTCACTGCAAACCCAGTAAAAGAAGCATCCAGTCTAACTTGTGTGTTAAAAAAGGCTTCAGCTGCTTGACAACAGGGCTGAAAAGATCCAAATTACTGAATCTGTGAAAAGATAATTTCTTTTATTTCACTCTCACATACTATGAAATCACAAAAGCACATATATCAGGGCTCCCAGATTGTTTTTAAGAAATATTTTCTCTGCATTCAAATGTGCACCATATGAATGTCACATATAATTTGCTCTCTACTACTACAGAATGGAATGCTAACTCTACAAAGCCACACTCAGATTTTTAGTTAAATTGATATTTTCATGTAAGTGGGAGGCAGTTACCTTTAATCCTACAATTCAAATCACAGCTACAAACTCTGGTGTTTTTCACTTAAGCTGCCTCATAACCACCAGAATTGTTTATCAGAAATTTTCTGTTCCTTGTTTCTGGTTACCTTTACCACTTCCTCTGTAACTAATGTGACAAAAGATCAACGCAGATTTCAGCTCCTATTCCGGGACCTGTGCTAATGCACAGCTGCTCTAGAAACAAGAGGAAGGTAGGGAAACACTGACAGCTTCCTGAGAGGTCAGCCCATAGCTACATAGCTGCAGCGATGCACTATAGAATGTACTTCGGATACAAGAGAACAGAGAAAGAATTGTGTTAACTGGGAAATATGTCACTTGTGAATCATGGTAAGGAAATAAAGCGCATTGGAAGAAAGCTGTGTTTGTCTTGGTAAGGGAAGCTGACAGAACCTTCATTATTGCTATTGTGGGCTTTTTAAAAGTTGAAGTATATCTCAATGTTTTTGTTTGCTTTTTTTTATAACCCCTTCTCTGCCCATTCATAGATTTCAGCTTGAATGTCAATCTAGAGACGGAAGATAGATAGATGTAGGAACTAGGAAAGGACAACAACTGTGAGCCTATCTGAGGAGATCAGGGATGTTTCTTTAGGGAAGAAGCAGCGAGTTTGAGGCTCTAACTAACCTTCTACCTCTTAGGATCTCTCTTCCATGGGGGATGCTGTTTAACTCTAGCTCCATTACCACTGTTAAGTCCTTGATGTGGGGTTTAACTGGAATATAAATTGTGGGACATCGTAGTTTATTCGAAGTTAGATCCTGTTCAATTACAGAGCATTCACAGTAGAAGTGATCATTTGATTTAAATGAGAATCAGAGGTTAAATGACTTGTCTAAAGTCACTCAGCTAGTGAGAAATTCAGAATTAGAACCTGGTTTTTTGGACTACCAGCCTTATTATTTGCAAGATATAAGAATACCCTTTGTACTTCTTTTCCCGACAGAGGCACAGGTCTAAGCTGAAATGAGTTGAGTTTTAGACAGAGCAACACACATATCGGTCCTTGAGGTACCTTTTCTTAGACTTTCTTTATACTGGAAAATCTCCTAAGGCAGGAGGCTACAGAAATTCTCTGTGTGCTGCTCCTTGATTTTTAGTTTCTGTATATGTACTCTGACAGCTGAATTTTGTCATTATGATGTGAAGATTTTCAGTGCATTGATGACTTAAAAAGTATTCATTGGGGGCAGGGCTGGAGAGATGGCTCAGCGGTTGAGAGTGCTGACTGCTCTTGCAGAGGACACGGGTTCGATTCCCAGCACCCACATGGTGGCTACAAACCATCCTTAACTCCAGTTCCGGGGGAATCTGAAGCCCTCTTCTGACCTTCGCAGCATTGCAGGACACGGGTGCACTCACATACATGCAGGTAATACACTCATACACATAAAATAAAAATAATAAATAAAATAGTTTTTTTTTAAATTTTAAGTATTAATTTGATTTTTAAAGTGATCTTTTAATAAAATATAGATGGTAAGAAGGAACCTTTTGGAGACAGGGTCTCCTTATGTAACCCTGGCTGGCCTGAAACTTGATATGTAGTCCAGGTTGGCCTTGAACCCACAGATATCTGCCTCTCTGCCTCTTGAGTGCTGGGATTAAAAGTGTGGGCCACATAGTCTTCACCCCTGGTGAGAAGGATTATTGACATCATAATGCAGATATGCAACCACAGAAGTAACAATGCAGATATAGTATATACAGTATACTAAGCATCCAGGCTTATGAGAATCACCACTGTTTGAAAGGAGTTGTTGAAATACTAGTGTAAAGGCTTTTAGAATGAAGAAACACTATCCACAAAACATGGGCACAGAATAGTGATTACTTCCTTTTAAATGAAAAGTGGTGCAGCCATTAAAGCAACAGGTGGCAGTTATTCTGAAACTTGAGCTTAGAATTGCCCAGTGATCCATCAATTTTATTTGCATATGTATGTAAATATATGCACATATATTCAAATATATATGCATATATATATGTATATATTGAAAGTAGGGACTCAACAGATATTTGCACAGCTCTATTTGTAACAGCATATCGTAATAGCCAAAAAATAGAAACAATTGAAATGTCCATCAGTAAACAAAAGCATAAACAAAACGTGGCATGTATACAATGGAAAATTATCAAGCCTTAAAGAGGAATTAATACATACCACAGTATGGATGAATCTTGAAAACTATATGCTAAATGAAATATGCTAGATGCAAAGAAACAAATACTGTTTGGCTCACTTAGGCAGTCTCTGTAATAGTCAGATTCATCAAAAATGAGTTAGAATAGTGGTCATCAGACCCACAGAGGAGGGAGGAACAAGAACTTCATAATAAATTGATAATGAATTTCAGTTAGAGATAATGGAAAATTCTTGAGGTGAACAATGGCAGCAGTTGGCCAACAATGTTGTGGTGGTTTGAATAAGTGTCCCCCATAGGTTCCAAGTATTTGAACATTTTGTCCCCTGTTTGTGGCACTGTTTTGAGGTTTTAGGAGGGGCGGTCTTGCTGAAGAAAGCAAGTCACGGGGGGTAGGCTCTGAGAGTTCTTAAGCCTTGCCAGATTTCCAGTGACTCTCTCTGCTTCCTGTGCTGGCTTGAAGATGTGATTCCTTTCCTTTCTGCTCCACCATGCTTTCCCCTGCTATTATGGGCTCCCTCTGGAACCATAAGCCAAATAAACTCTTCCTTTTATTAAATAAATAAACAATAAAATCACATTTTCAATGCAATGTAACATAAGGTAGAGGTAAATAATATAAGGCATAGTTTAGCTAAATAAAATTGCAGTAATAGTGTTAGGAATGTAATTAAGTGGTATAGTATTTACCAACCATGCACAAGGCCCTGGATTCAAGCTCCAGTACCCCCTCACCTCCCCCCATCACAGAAAAGCATAGTCCTGTCACTCACACCCCTTTGCATATTCATATGCTTCATAAGCTAAGTATGATGGTGTATACTTTTAATTCCAGCACTTAGCAGGTAGAGGCAGGCAGGTCTCTGAATTCTAGACCAGCCAGTGTTACACACGAGACATTGTCTTTAAAAAATTCAAGCAAGCAAATACAGTCTTCAAGATTGCTAACTAAAACAGCTCTTGAAATTAATCTGCCACCCCTAGTCATAGATTTCACAAATGCCTAGGTTGGACAGGTAGCTCCGTCATTGTGGGCCACTGCACTTCAGATAAATTAATACCTACCTTCTCCCTCCATTGGAGAGTGAGAAAAGGCCTTCAAAGAACAGAAATATCTAACTGCTTCCCTGGCAACAATATTGTAACTTTTATAAAAGTCTCTTGGTTATCAAAGTCATACATGCTCTTTGTAGAAAGCATGGAAGAATCTGAAAAATGAAGAAAAGAGCCAGGTGTGGTGTCAGATACCTGTAATCTCAGCACTCAGGAGACTGAAGCAGGAGGATCACAAGTTGGAGGACAGCCTGGGCTACATAGTGACACTATCTCAAAAAATTTTTACAAGATTCCTCAGAATGCCTATAGCTAATCACCTTTGTTGTTTTCTTGTTTCCCCTCAGTATTTTTAATAAGATCATAAATTTTTCATAAACGAGTTAACACTATTCTTTTGGTTGATTTTGTTGTTTGGGTTTGCTGCTTCTTCTTCTTCTTCTTCTTCTTCTTCTTCTTCTTCTTCTTCTTTTTGAGACAGGATCTCCCTTCCCAGGAACTGGGGGACCTGGAACTTACTGTGTAGACTAGACTGACCTCAATCTCACAGAGATACACTGCCTCTATATCCTGAGTGCTGGGTTTAAAGGCATGTGCGTCCACATCTGGCCAACAGTGTGTTCTTAATTGTGAATCTTTCCTTTAAGGTAAAGCTCTTATCTTAAAACATAAATTAAAAAATAAGTAAATAAAAATAAATTTAAAAGGATAGGTTTTAAATGTTCTTACCACAGAAAATGGTGTGTAAGGCAACATATAAGTTAATTATTTTGATTTAGCTGTTCTACAATGTATACATATATCAAAACATGTTGTATACCATATCTGTATATGTGTAAAACTTTTATTTGTCAATTTAGATTAATCATCTAATTAACAGGTAATTTATTCTGTGACCATTTCCCAGATTCCTAGATTAAATTTAGGACCTGTGTTTTATATGCTCCTAAAATTGTGGATACCCCATATTACAAAACTCATTTCATTAATTTTTGGAACAGCATAACTGTACTCTGTGTGGCAGGGCCTGGGTCGTCTTTGTAAGTTGCCATGCCCATTCCTCCTAGTCAAAACACAGCGGACATGCTATAGCCTGTTGAATGAATGCAGGATTGAAAATTCATCCAGAAGCCATTCGTCCAGAAACAACTAAATAGCACAACTGGAATTCATAACTTCCCCTTTTCTCCTATAATAATGGCACAAATATTTCCCTCTGACCTGATTTTTACCTGAATCACCTCTTTAAAGGCCATTTTCCCAAAATCAACCCATCTTGAAAGCCTAGGAATTAGAATTTCAACATGTACATGTAGGAAAGACACAGCTGGGTCCTTAACAGTATATTTTGTAATAGCTTACTTGTTTTCTTTTGGCATAATGAGTAGACATTTGAATGTCTAGCCCTCTCCATAAGGATGAGAGAATCTGAATCTTACATGCATCAAGTGTCCTTCCTGGGTTTGACCACTTTTCTCATCCTCCCCTTTGGTGATACTTGGAATTTTCAAGTTCTGAGCCCCTGAGTTTTAAGAAGGTTCCTTCTAGAACCCATGCCCTTTTGCTTGCCTGCTATAGCCACCTTCTCTGCCTTTTTCCTGGCACCACCACCACCTCTCTACTCTCCTCCTGCCCCTCTGAAACTCTTCACAGCTCCTTTCTCTGCCCTGTTTCCTTGGACACTACTTCATTTTTATTCTGACCTCCTTATTTCAGAAGTTTGTTGAAATCTCTTACCTATTTTTGGTTCTTTTCCTATTTTTTTGCATCACCTGAGGTTTATACTATCATCTTAGTGGGGTCTCAGAGGGGGGAGATAAATGCAAATTCGTTCTGGAAAGATGCAGTGTGGAGAGTGGATTGGAGGGGCAGAGAATCAGAAGAATGAGTTACAACCTCTGATTACTAGAGTTGTACCCCTACAGAGTAGGCATCACATACCCAAGGGTAATAGGAGCTAAAAAAGGCAAAGGAAGGATTCAAGGAGCCCAGGGTCTTCCACCCATGGGCATTCAAACAGCACTGTCCAGGTTCGTGTAGGACAAGGCTGCATCTCTGCCCCCATTAGCCATTTATTCTTCTGACATCTAAGAGTCATCTCTGGATGCCTTATCTCCTTTCCTCAGAAAATGGCAAGGACTTTGCCACTTTCCCCTCTGTTTTTCCAGAAGTTAAGAAGTAACAGACCCTGGGGAGATGACTCAGAGCATCAGGAGAGGGGTACGTTTCTGCTTCTCTAACAAGCCCTGGTCCCCTGGTCATGATAGACATGACTGACCTTTCTATTTACATCATAATACATCCTTTTTTTTCTGTTTTAGTCTCCGGATAATGAATGGAGGGCAGTGAGAGGATGTGTGTGAACTTTCTGTCAAGAAGGGCAATTTACAGGAATAAATCATTTCACAATAGTTGGTCACAAGAAAGAAACCCATCAACCAAGCATCCCAAACAGACATTCATATTCATTGAACATTACTGGACTCTGAAGAAAGATTTCCCTTAGAAGGCTCCTAGGGCTGTTACTGGCCTTGCAAAAGGGAAGGAAGAAAGTAAAGCAAATTTGGATATATATTTTACTGTAGAATTTTTAGTGATTTTATATTTTTATTCTGCAGTGTTCTAAATCCTCAAGTCTTCACGACTTGCCCACAGAGCCCATTTATTGTGGGACTGCCTGGGAAACATCATAACCTCAGAGGCACTCAATGTGGACTCAAATTAGATTTCCTTTTTGCCAGCCAGTATTTGAACCATGGTTAGAGCTACTAGTAATTTTTATTCTTTCTAGGAGAAAATTTTAAAATAGCACATTTTCTCTAGAAGAGAGTCTCAGGGTATGTTGATCCATTTATTTTCAGGGTTTCTCAGGATTCCCTGCTCTGGGAATGATCACCTTATAACAGGAGACTGCTGAGCCCTAGTTTGCCACCTGTGAGATGATCAAGACAGTTTGTGACTTTCTTGGTCAGGGGAAGGTATTGGTCTCAAAAGTAATTTAGCTCAGTACAAATCTATGAACTTGCCTTGCAGAGGATTCATTTTAAGTGTGAAAAGATAGGAAAGCCCTGGCCGGAACTGATTGTAATGGGGTAATTGGGCTTTGGAATAATTCAGAAAGGAAATTTGGTTACTCAAGAGGTAGTAAGCAATGAAGGCAGCCAACACTCAGGAGCTGTGTGTTTCAAGGATCTTATTTCTAGATCTGGGTTCTTACCTGTTCTAAAACATGGAATAAGACTTATTTCTTCTCTGAGGCTTCTTTTATCCAAGTGTAGAAAATGGGATATCAGCTTCCATCATGAATGCTACAATTGTTTTCACAGCTGTGTCCTTGCTTGTCTCTCAGTTTGATTGTAAGCTTACTTCTCATGTCTCCATAGTCTGAGGCTTAATACACAGCTTATAACTGTTGAGTATTGGTTATTGGAGGTTGATTGTGTGTGTCTTACTTAGCATAAAGACAACATCACTTCTAGGTGACCTTATGCTTATGATAGCCATGAATACTTGCAGGGAGGTTATGGGAAGCCCCTCTCTGGAGAAAGGATTGTCTGATTTGCCACATTTTCCCTTCTTTTTCTGCATAAGTTTGATGAGTGATCTGAGCAGTAACATTCCTGGGATAATATAAAAAGACTTGATGGTCTCAAACTGCAGTGAAGTTTAATAGACTTATTCATATAAAGTTAAATACAGATATATCTTTGAGTATCACCCAATTTTCCCACTTGCTTTCTTTATACTTTAATTCTTAATAGTTCTAAAATTCTGCCATGTGCTAATGCTCTTTTAGCTCCCCAGAAACAATAACAGTTTCAATAATAAGACTTTTGGGGGGGGGGAACTATAATTATGTAACTTGATGGGTTTCTTCTGTAAAAAGTGTTTGTTAGCTTTTGAAGTGTTATGGAATGAAAACTTAAGGGCCTTGAAAATTCCTATGTTGAATCCCCAACATAATGAGAATTAGAAGTAGACCCTTTGAAAATTTTTAGAACATGAAAGTAGAGACCTTGTGAATAGGATTAGTGCTCTCATGAAAAAAGACACGAGAGATAACCTCATTTCCTCCCACCCTCTGTCATCTAAAATCAAGAAG
This sequence comes from Nannospalax galili, assembly GCF_000622305.1. NCBI lineage: Eukaryota > Metazoa > Chordata > Mammalia > Rodentia > Spalacidae > Nannospalax > Nannospalax galili. The sequence continues at coordinate 234,745 of NW_008353008.1, read as the reverse complement.
AGGGTCCTCTGCAGACACTGTGCCCACCAGACCCTTATCTTGGGACTCATCATCCTCTAGTACTGTGGAATAACAATATTCATTGTTGAATGTCCTATTTTATAAACAGAACAGACTAAAATAAATGGCACAATTTTTGAATTTGTTGCAATATCCCTGCTTAAAGGTTTTCTTACAAACAGAACCCTAAAAATAGCTTTGCAACCATTTTCTGGGGGGATATAGACCTCTGAGATGACAGTTGTTGACTGCCACACTGTACTTCTGACTCTGTTACTTCCTAACTGGGTAACCTTGACCAAGTCTCAGCTGCATTCCTAAAGCGAAGTCATAGACCCTGATGATAAATCACTTCCCTTCAACATGGAGCACTTTCTTTGGGTAAAGGACTGGATTAAGAACCTAGAATAAAATCAAGAATAATAAACATAGGGGCTGGAGTGATGGCTCAGCGGTTAAGAACACTGGCTGTTCTTGCAGAAGACCCAGGTTCAGATCCCAGCACCCACATGGCAGCTAACAACTGTCCGTAACACCAGTTCCAGGGGATCCGACGGCCTCTTCTATCCTCCGCAGGCATTGCAGGACATGGATGCACTTAACTATATGTAGGCAACACATGCATACACATAAAATAATAAATAATAAAATTTTTTTAAAAAGAATAATAAACATAAACAGTGGCTGAATATTGGTGTTTGGGGTTTTATGAACTATAAAATAACAATCGCCTTTGTATTTCTTGGAACTTTATTCAGAAATATCCTGTGGGGAACTAGAAAGGCTGACCAGTTTCTGGAAAACTGGACATGGAGACTTTTCTGCTGAGAAATTTGGGACACTGTAGCTCCCTCCTTTAAGGTCACGAAAAGCACAATAGCTTCCCTTGTCTACGCTTCTTCCAAAAGCTTTGCCTTCTTGCCTCTAATCCTTTATCCTGGAGCCCTGCTAGGAAGTAGGAATTATCCATATAATAGAAATGAAAAAGCAGATTGGGTGAAGCTGGTTGATGTTTCCCAGCTGGTATGTGGAAGGAGCTGGTACTACCCCCACTCTCCTTCCTGCCTCCTGCTTCTCATTCAGGCCCCCCCAGGAGCTCCAGGTAGGGTAATAGCAGTACCATGATTTTGAAGGAACAGACCCAATAAATATGCCATGCTCCCAGGGTGTCTCTTTATCATTAACCACAAGGTGTGATGATGATGAACACCACCCCATTTGTGCTTGTTGTCCTACAAGAGAAGACTCCAGCAGCCAGGTTTACCACAAGCACTGTCCTTAACCATTTACTGCTCACTACCACATCTTCTCTTTGACTTTAACCATCACACCTCTTCTATACTAATACTTTCATACTTCTGTAAGCCAGGCTGGGTATTTGAGCCTGTCCATCTCTAGCACCCATTTTCAGGAGCAGAAGTTATGACTTACTAACAGATATACTCCTGGAGAGCCTCAGAACAGATTTCAGTCCTCTTGTATTACATCCCTGCACTCAAAAGATCTGTAAGTTCTCATTCTGTGACAAATGTGTATATGTTGCTGTTTATGCCTCACACTAGCTTCCAAATTATTTGCTGTATAGAAACCTGTTAATTAATATGTACCTTTGCTGAAATTTCAAGTCAACTATTTGAAATGGGAAGTAGGCAGAAAACAGCTTGTAAATTCTGTGCACAGTGAAGTAAAGAGCCAGCTCACACAATGAAGACAAACATACGATTTGTATAAGTCCTTTTTCTTATTAGACAAAACAGAGGGAGCCAATTAGTACTCTGACTTTGCTGTAAGCTGAGCTCCTTTTTTTTTCCTCTGATATTTTTGTTTTATTTTAAAATTTAAATTTTATTTTAGGAACTTCTGGGAAACTAAGATTATCTTTCAAATTCATCCTGACTTCTGTTTCTGTGATTGTCTCTAGGAAGTGTTCCTCAGTTGATATACAGGTATGCATATCAGGCTCTGACCACTGGTCTCCAACAGTCCAGACAGTACTAAGAACCAAATATTTATTGAGTATCTACTACATCCCAGACTCTGTGCTTTGGGCTGGAGATAAAAATGTAGAAGAAAAAAAAAATCCATGCTGTCTTTGAGACAGTCCCTGCTCATGGAGGAATTTGAAAGAAAAACATTTGTGGTGAATAATTTGTGTGGACAAAGAGGAGGAACTGTAGCTCTGCTAAGGAAGAAGGATAGGTTTGAGAAGACCACAGAACAGAGGGAAGAGGTAATACCCAAGATGAGACCAGAAGGAAGGAAAGAATTGGCCAGCAAGCAAGAGGTGATCAGAAAGAGGACAACCTCAGATGTAAAGATGCAAAGCTGAGAGAAACCTCCTTGTGTTTCAGGAACTGCACATGGTTTCCTGCAGTATATGAAGATAGTCAGAGAGGAAGAGGAGGTAGAGCTAGAGAGGTCACTGGAGGCCAACTCTGAAGGGGCAATAACCTGACACGAAAAAAAAATCCATGCTGTCTTTGAGACAGTCCCTGCTCATGGAGGAAGCCATGTTAAAAACATTTGTGGTGAATAATTTGTGTGGACAAAGAGGAGGAACTGTAGCTCTGCTAAGGAAGAAGGATAGGTTTGAGAAGACCACAGAACAGAGGGAAGAGGTAATACCCAAGATGAGACCAGAAGGAAGGAAAGAATTGGCCAGCAAGCAAGAGGTGATCAGAAAGAGGACAACCTCAGATGTAAAGATGCAAAGCTGAGAGAAACCTCCTTGTGTTTCAGGAACTGCACATGGTTTCCTGCAGTATATGAAGATAGTCAGAGAGGAAGAGGAGGTAGAGCTAGAGAGGTCACTGGAGGCCAACTCTGAAGGGGCAATAACCTGACACGTGGTTCTGAGCCATGAGGACTTCACACAGAGAATAATATAACAGACTGGTATTTTAGAAAACATACTTGAGCTAATTGGACAGCATGAGATGGATGATATATGATACACACTTTTGGGTTTACTGTGCTGGGCAAATGCTGGAGATAACAACAGTGATGCCCAGCAGAAATCTTCAAACTGATTCAGGCAGTCTGGGAGCACCAAGGGGCTTGAGAACGTGTCAACAAAATATTTGCAACCTGCCTTTCTACATCCAAACCTCAGCTCTGTAAGTCATCAGGCATGTAACTAGGCAGGCCATGTAATTCTCTGTGTCAATTTCTTCATAAAAGAAGGAATAGCTTCCTGAGTGTGGTGGCACATGCCTTTAATCCCAATACTCGGGAGGTAGATCACTGTGAGATGGAGGCCAATCTGATCTACATAGTGAGTTCCAGGCCATCTGGGGCTACAAAGGGAGATTATCTCAAAGGAAGAAATAAGAAATATAAAATAAATAAATAAATAAATAAATGATAGGCTATAGCTCATAGTTATTACTGTGACAATTAAATGGGTTGGTTACATAAAGCCCTTAGCTCTGCTTTGGAACACAGTTAAGATTTTTTATAGTGTTAATTCTCATAATATGAACAGCAGTATGGACTGGAGAAAGAAGTCAGAGCCTTAAGAAGTGTTAACAGAAAGAGGCAGAAGGTGGGGCAGAGGGAGACTTCCAAAGGAATCTCATTGCTTTGTCTTGGGCAGTGAAGCAGATGGTGAGCACAGGAGGAGAGCAGTGAGTAAGGAGCATGGTAAGATTTATTTGGAAAATATTGAAAGTGGAACAGTCAGGTAGAAACATCCATATTGCCACTGCCTGAGTTCTGAAGACCAATCTGAAAGGTTAGAGAGCTAGAATTCTCAGCAAGCAGTTGAAGCCATGACTCTGGGTGACCTGGCAAAGATAAATTAGGAGATAAGAAAGGCCAGGGACGCAGTCTGGAGAAAGCCTAGATTTAAGGAGTGGCCGAAAGAAGAGATCATCACCGGGAGCCTGAACTGGGGTAGTTCAAGAGTGAGAAGTCAAACCAAGAAAGAACGGTGTCATGAGGCTAGAAATTTAGAGGGGCCTAAGGGTGGTTCTGGGGGTGCAAGTAGAAGCTAGAGATTGATGTGCAGTATAGAACTATTACTGAGTCATGCTAATACCAACAGCAAACAAACAGGAAACAGAAGCCTGCTTTTACCTCTTTCTGCTTTCCAGTCTCCCTGGAGTGTCCTCTACCAGCAAAACACAGTGGAAACCAGGTGACATCAGAGAAAGATAGAATGTAGCCTCCAGATCCCAGGATCCCACAACTGGTCTAGAAAGGTGACTTAGGTGACTTGAGACAGAGTGATTTGTCAATCTAGGTGTTTTTTAAAATATTTTATTTATTATTTTTATGTGTATGCGTGTACTGCCTGCATGTAGGTAAGCGCACTAGTGTCCTGCAATGCCTGTGGAGGACAGAAGAGGCTGTCGGATCCCCTGGAACTGGAGTTACGGACAGTTGTTAGCTGCCATGTGGGTGCTGGGATTCAAACCCAGATCTTCTGCAAGAACAGCCAGTGTTCTTAACCGCTGAGCCATCTCTCCAGCCCCTGTCAATCTAGTTTTAATGGTTTGGAAGAAATCCATCTAGCTATGAACTGAGAAGTAGAAACGGAGACAGTAAACATGGACCATTTTCTTCAAAAATATGACCCTCTCACACCAGCCTGACATACATGTGCTCTTTGAAAACCTCTTAGGAACTATTTTTGATGGGCAGCCAGGAAATTCCAGGCAGCAGGCTGCCAGTGCTGTCAGCCCAACTGGGACAAGAGTAGTTGGGGTTAAATCCTCATTGTCAAGGTGTTAGAAGAGACCTCAGAGTGGTCTGTGCAGGCAAAGGATGAGTGTTAGTAAAATGGACTGTGTGTATGCTGTCTTGAAGGAAGTACTATAGACTTTTTCAGTGCAATTTCTTTATTCTTTCTTGAGCAAACAAATTCAGTATACCTAATTCATATATTTGCCTACACACACTCTAGAAATACACAAATATCACATTCTCCTGCAACACACAGACACAGGCAGAAATGCAAGTGTGTGCATATGCACAGTAACACACTTGTAGGGGAGGTGGTTGAAAGAATAAATGAAATGGATGGGCTCACTCTTCTAGTGATTTCTAGCAAAGCAGCAATTCCATCTTCCTCCAAGTTTTAAAGAGCTATTTATTAATGTTGGCATTTGCTTTTAAACAAAATGTAAAAATTGGGCTAAAGGATTCTTCCCTAATTAAAATGGCTAGAATCTATCATTTTAAAAAATTCAATGTTCTGATGGTTATTGTTTTTT
>NW_008353008.1:202324-228340 GCF_000622305.1 Nannospalax galili | reverse complement strand
ATTCATGCTCAGATGCCGAGGAGCTCAGAAGGTGGGCGACTGTGACCAGTGATAGTCATGTATATAGAGATTAGAAATGCATGTGAAAATGCCTCAGTGTCAATTGCCTTGGAATGAAATCTTCTGTATGAAAAAAAAAACTGATGGTTATTGTTTTAAAGAGGAAATCCTGCTGAGAATAGCAATGTGTTTATCACACACATCTTCAGCAGAAGAGTTGAGTCAGTGGAAAGGATACTAGATTCAAAGACAATTGATCTGGGTTCTAATCCTGTCTTTATGTGTATTTGTGTGTACACATTAGTGTGTGTGTGTGTGTGTGTGTGTGTGTGTCCATGGGTATTTCATGTGTTTATGAAGGTTGTCTGTGTGTGTGTATGTGTGTGTGTGTGTGTGTGTGTGTGTGTGTGTGTGTGTGTGAGCGTGTGAGGGCCAGAGGTTAACGTTGAATGTCTTGCTCAATTGATCTCCACCTTATTTTCATTTTTTTGAAGCTTGAGGACAATTATGTTAGTGTAACAGAAAACAACAGGGCAGGAGAGCTGCCAGGGGAAGGGAGATAGAGAAGAGAAGAGAGAAAGCTGTGCTGTTTATATGAAGCCACACGGCAGGCAAGCAGTTAGATGGCAGAAGTGGGGCGGGGGTGCTTCAGGGAAAGTGAGTGATAAAGCCCAGAGTGTCCAGGAAAGTAGGCCCAGGATTTAACTAGTATCCAAAAGAGAAAGAGAGGAAGAAGAAAAAGAGAGGTGTTCAGAAAAGCAGGCAGGCTCTGCATTTCCATATGACGGAAGAAGCTCTACAAGTATCTTCCCTCCACCTTATTTTTTTGAGACAGAGTATCTCAATGAACCTGGAACTCCGCAGTAAGGCTAGGCCTCTAGCCTCAGGTCTCTGTGCTTGCAGAGCAGGCACTTTACCATCTAAGCTATATCCCCAGGCCCCCTGCCTTTTCATTATAATTAAGTGCAGTAGAGTATAAATTCCCTGTCTCTATAAATCTTGGTTTTATCATTCATAATTTGGAAGGAAAGCCTTTTTCTTGAATATATGACCATCCATACTTACCTATATTCCCTCCTAAGATCCCTCTAAAATATTTTTAAAAGGTTAAACTTGAACCATGAGAACCCATTATGGTGTAGCTATTCAGTGAATTGCTCAGAGATGGACGACACTGGATGGGGGCTGATCAGAGTACATATATTAGGCCATACGTTTTAGTAACAAACAAAAAAATGCAGCCATTTGCCTCATTGAACCCTAGAAAGACTGAAAGTTCTGAAATACCAGTAATGATTGGGGACAGGAGAAAGCCACATGTTGATTCTCCACTGGGAACCACTTTGCCACATCCTTAGCAGATATTTGTCAAAGTCTGGAGACATCTTTGGCTGTCACAACTGAAGACGTGCTATTGGCACCTAATGGAGAGAAGCCATGAATGGTGCAAACATCTGACAATTCATAGGACTGTCCCTCATGGGGAAATCATGACCCTTAAAATGCCAAAGGTAAGAGCTCCTATTCCAGCTTCATCGGTGATCTCTCACTTTCAAACCCTCTCTTTATGTGCAGGCTGATATATATCCATCTACCCCACTGTTATGGCTGAGTTTGTCTTCTCAAAATTCATATATTGAAGAACTCTAGTACCTCAGAAGCCATTAAGTTAAAATGAGACCTTCAAGGTTAGCCTTAGTCTGATCAGACCTGTGTCCTACAATAAAGGAAAATTAGGATCAAGAGATATTATAAATGCATGTGCACTGAGAAAGCTCCACTTGAGTACACAGTAAGGAAGTGGCCACTGTAAATCAATGAGAGGCCACAGAAGAAACAAACTCTTATGGCGCTAGGATCTTGAATTTTAAGCTTCCAAAACTGTGAGGAAATAAGCTTCTGTTGTTGCTACCACCCTATCTGTAATATTTTATTATAACAGCATAAACAAATCAATACTGTCACCTACTACTTAAGTAATAAGAGGATTCTTCTCCAAAGAGATGCGATGACTATAGAGAAAAAACTTCCATTCTGGCAATGTTGGTTCCCTGAACTATTGACCACTTTACCACACCACACTGAAGGGAACTTCCAGGCTATAGGTACCATCTCCACCCCCTTCCCACTCACATGTACATATCCTCTCTCTCTCTCTCTCTCTCTCTCTCTCACACACACACACACACACACACACATAACTTAAGAGCAGTCATGACAACAGAGAAAGATCACCACATAACAGCATCCTTTGCTCATTTGACCCCTCAGCTGATCCAGAATAGTGGCCCCACTGGTGTGCAGGCAATCTTTTAGGTGCTTATCCCATTTTCTTCCAGGTGTTCTCAAGATCTTTGCTCTGCAGCACCACTGAGTTCCCAGTGATAACCCCTACTTGCCTCCACTGATATGCAAATGTCATGCATTCCAAGATCAGCTGAAGCCATGCCTGATGAGAGACAGATATTCCTGTGATGATGAGGTTGCTCTTAGACCCATTATCAGTGTTGACTGTGAGTAGGAAAGGGTAAGGATAACAGATCACTCTGTAGAATGCAGCAACTACATCACTAAGAGAAGATGCAGTTGGGACACATGCTGTTGCATGTTCATATTATAAAATTCTGAGTGGTGAATGCAATACAACCAGAAAACAAATTCTTGCATTGTAGTGTGGACATATGGATTTCTTTTGTTGGTTGTGTGTCTGATATGAAATTCTAGTCTGCCTTTGTTTAGTTGAAGTTTGGTTCTGTTTACACTGTTGATGCAGCTTGGTTGCTTTCTAGCTGGGTATGAACAGTTGGTTGATCTGTGCTTCAGACTCTCACTTTTGATTTTTTTAATTGGTTGGACAGGATGCTTCCATGATGATTAGTCAAGAGCTCTCCAGCAAAGTTAAGGGGCCTAGACCCAATTCAAGGCTATGGGAACCCAGTGGCTGTGTTCTAGCAGCCTAGTTAGGAAGTCTCAAGCAGGAAGATCAGGAGGGGGCCAAGGCAGAGGTGGGGACATCTTGCAAAGGGTCTAACTAGCTAGGCGTGAACCCTGGAGCAAGAGAATGTAGCTGGTCAGTGTGAAACCCTCCTCCGTGGCCCCCTGCCCTGAACTTCTGAGACCCCTGCCCCTCTTTAGGAATAACGACTCTTTCTTGCTTCTGTAAACCACTTGATTGCTAGGCTGAGAGGACAAACTGCACTGACCCCATTTTGTTTCAGGCAAGCCTGGACCTGTCCAGGCATGTCGTAGTCTCCACCTACTACCCCCACCCTAGAAGGCTATAGATCAAGCAGGCCCAGGCATATAGCAGGCTTATAAGGTAAGAACAGAGACTTCTGGCCTCACAGATAACGGTCAGCACATTCCATAGCTCTGAGGGTAGCACCTGCCAATGAGAAACCCCCAGGACTGCATCCCTTGTAACCAATCAACTCAAAAGTGTGTTGGCACGCGCAGGTTCTTTGGACCAATCAAGATATGACTCTGTTATTCCCCTCCTCCCTTGGTCTAAAACCTATAAAAGTCTTCCTCCCCCTGCAATCGAGGCTCTCAGCACAGATCCATTGCGTTGGTGAGGTCTGAGAGCCTGAGCTTAAGCCCGAATAAAGACTCTTTGTTCTTACATGCCCTCTGGATTCCGTGGTTATTCTTGGGGGTCCTTTCTCTGGGCACAACAGTCAGGATGCAGTGGGTGGGATCTGGCTTACCAGAGTAGTTTAGAGGTCTCAGGTAGGACAATCAGAAGGTGGGCCTAGGGCCAAGGCTGTGGTGGGGACAGCATGGGGAAGATTTAACTACCTAGGTAGAGTAGGTGTGGGCCCTGAAATAGAAAATAAATTCTTGTTCATGTTTCCTGCATACTCTGGGTTAGGCTTGCTTGTGTGGTCATCATAAGTGAATCAAAAGCACATCTGAGGGATTCATTGGAAGCCAATATTCTGAGGGTCATGATAAATGATGAAAACAGAATCCAATAAATGATATTATAAGAGCAGTACAGTCATACTTCAGTGCTACTAATGTGACAACAGGACCCCAAGAGGGGTTACAAGCATGACAGTATTGCTACTATTTTCTTATGGTAGGAGTATGAAATTATTCCCCAAATGCATTTAACAGTTAAGAACAGAATTAGAGAAAAGGCACGTGTGGTTCTTCATGTGTGAAGAATCTTTGAATCCTCAAAGACAGGTGCAATGATATCCAATGAGAATTCCATGGACTGCCTGTTCCAGTCATTGCAATTATGCTTGTTTTGCCCCAGACTCAATGCCCTCAACAGGTTCATACCGTAGCCCTTGTTTCTGCTGATTCCAGAATTGCAGAACTTCTCACAGAGCTCCATCAACTGATCAAGCAAACCCAGGAAGAGCATTTGAGGAACAAGCATAGTTTAGTGAACATCCAGAAGATACACTAGTGAATGCTGACAAAGAACTAGATCTCTCCTTATTACTGGACCAAGCTGTGTGGCCTCTACACAACTGCCAAGGCTGATGCTGAGGCTCAGTGAAACATCCTCTGCAAAGCCCTGGATGTGACTCTTCTCTGTTGGAAGAGACCCGATTGTGGCCAAGATTGTGGGTCTCCACAATGAATCAGAGCCCCCATGGAAGACCATGGGCAGAAGGGTGCTGATGAAACTGCTACAGGAGTCAGCCATGACCCTGCTCCTCCAGATTTGGGAAGCCTGGCAACAAGCCTCCACCCCTTTGAGGAGCCATTCTAGCCTCAGGGGGCAAGTGGCCGCCTGGGTGAAGGCCATGGATAGAGACAAGCAGTGGAGCCTGGTTGAAGTAGTCAGTTACAGCCACACCACAAACAAGTACAAGGTTGATGACATTGATAAAAAAGGCAAAGAGAGACACGCTCTGAGCCTCCAGCACATCATTCCACTGCCCCAGTAGAAGGCCAACCCTGAGACAGACCCTGAGGCCCTGTTCAGAAGAAATAGCTGGTGCTGGCCCTGTGTCCCTAAGCCACCTGCTTCTACCATGCTCACACCCACAGTGGCCCCAGGATGACTGCTCTGTCCTATCTCAAGACACCTCCTATGTAGATGCTGCTCGCCTCCCCTCAGTGTGACCCAGAGGTGTGTGGTGACTTGTAAGGAGCCCAAGAAAAAACAAAGCCAGCTGGCAGGCTTGAGTCTAGTACTGGGAGAAGACAACAAAGACGTTCCCACAGCAAATAAATACTCTTCCCTCTCAGCCTGTCTCCTGGATCTCACAACTTCACACTCTCTTGGCCTCCTCCATCAGGTATGTAGGAGTTGAAGGCCTCAGTAGGGAGAGGGCCTGGTTGGTTCCCAGTTATATTTATTCTTTCAGTTAAAACACAGTTTATCCCCTTTGTTCTTACAAAACAAGAACAGAGAGATTGTGCTTAGATACCCTGAAGAATCTTCATGTACACTCACAAAATAATAAATATTATTACCTCATGTCTCATTATTATAAATTGTTTTCAACAAAATACTCCAGCATGGACCCATGAGTATTATTTTTGATTAATTAAATTATTTTTTAATATTTTATTATTTTGATTTTATATGTATGAATATATTTCCTGCATGTATGTGAGTGCACATATGTTGTTACAATGTATACAGAGGTCAGAAAAGGGTATTGGATCCCCTGGAACTGGAGTTACACATAGTTGTTAGCCCCCATGTGGGTGCCAGAAATCAAACCTGGTTCCTCTACAAGAGTAGCCAGTGCTTTTAACCACACCTGCTATCTCTCTAGCCCTTAATTAAATTATTTTTAATTTGTAAAATAATTTAAGATGAAATCTTATCATGTGCCTCAGGCTTGCCTCAAACTCATTATCCTACTGCTCCAGTCTTTCTTTCAAGTACTAGGATTATGGATGAGTACTACCATGCTCAGGGGCTTACCATACTTTTCTAATCAAACTATTTATGTAGAAAGAAGCCTCACCAAACAAAATTTGTCTATGGTCCCATGCACCTTCGGGCAGCCATGTTTATAGAAAATTGAGAATGTATTCCAGTTCGTCAAGTAATTCAAGAAAAAAGAAGTCTGAAGATCCAGGAAATGATATTCAACACAGGAAAGTAAACAGGTAGTATCCAAAAGCAGCAAATAGAGCAATCTAGAAATTGATTAATGTAGATCAAAGAGAACAGCCTGGAGGAAGACCCTGTTGGAGAGCTAGTAGAGTGTTAAACTGTTGAAATGAACAAATGATAATAGCAAAATTATGATAAACACAAAAAGGCAATTAGACTCTCATGGGAAAACAAAATGCTGTACAAGAAAGGCAATGAGATTGTGTTTCACTGGACTCTCACAATTACATTTGTATAACCACTCTTAGATAAACACTGATTATTGGTTCTAAGCTTTTGTATACAACTTATAAATAAATCATTAGACAATTAAGGTTATAAAGTAGAATACTAATGCCATTGACTTTAACAACATGGAGGTAAAATTTCAAATGACAGAAACTGAGAAGTGGGAGATGTGAGGAAGGTTTTGATTGTTCATCAAGGATCCAGAGACTCACCCTAGTTGGCAGGGTGCTAGTGGACTCAACTTTGCAAGTGTGGACAGGATTATGAACTGATGACAAACTTTAAAATAGAACAGTATTTTGAAGTTACAAAATCATCCCATAAAGAAACTAAATATAGTGGTGACTCCCTTGGGAGAATGAATAGGAAGATAAGTATAATGAAACAAATACCCATATTAATACTAAGTAGTAGGCGCTAGATAATTAGCAGAATTTAATTCATTGAGCTATCTTCAAGAAAGTTTGATTTGAGGGGCAATTGTGTAAGAAACTTTCTTTTTATTAGAAATATTTGATTGTAAAACTATATACACTGATTTTAATAAAAATTAAAACTAAGACATGGTGGTTGGATCAGATGATCTTGAAGGATGCCTTCATGTCCAAAATCCAAGGAAAGTACTCCTGAAGCTTAGCCCACTCTGGAGGAAGCCTGGGACTTCAAAATGTCTAGCATACATCCAAGAGGACTGTCTGATCAGTAGCAGCTCAGTCCAGGCCACTAGGAACCTCTTGAATAATATTGTAATGAGTGTCAAATTTTCACTCCTGACCTTATTTCATCTTGTCAACATCTTTATTAAGTAATTATGTCAATCAACTGCATTTAAAAGATGAGATTCAATGAAACTTAATTAATGGTCCTATGTGGCATGAGCTTCAAATTACTAAAGTGCACTTGGGCGTATAGGCTCATTCAGTCCTTTTCCCTCCAGATACAGTATGTCCTTTGGGGGGCATAGAGGAAAAAGTAAGGAAGATGTTCTTCCCAAGAGCTGAGATGTCTGTGTAAATGTGTTGCCTTGCATGACAGGTTAGCACCTTTAGAAATTCCGATGGAGGTTGGGAAATGAGAGCTGCCTTCTCCACTTGAGCTCATGAGTATCAGTGATTTGTGAGAGAACACTCATCAAGGTTTCTAGGTCTTATTAAGGGACCCAGAAAGACTGGCCCTAGTGATTGGTACTCACTTAGGGTACAGCATCTGTGGGCACCGGGTGTGATCATTTGTGTCCCCAACAGCAAGCAGCATGTGTCCTCGTATTGAACCCACTCTTTTTCTTGACATTAATTTTTTTTTATTTGTTCATTTTTATTTTATGTGTATGAGTGTTTTGCCTGCATGTATGTAAGTGCACCAAATGTGTGCAATGCATGTGGAAGTCAGAGAAAAGGTTGAATCCCCTGAAACTGGAGTAAAGGATGGTTGTTAGTCACCATATAGGTGATGGGAACTGAACCCAGGTCCTCTGCAAGAGCAGCCAGTGCTCTTAACTGCTGAGCCACTTCTGCATCCCCTTTCTTGACATCTTTTTGAAGTTCCACATCACAGTGAGTTACTCCTGAACTTCTGTTCATGCTACAGGAAGAAGAATGCTTCCAATACAAGCGGTGTTTGGGAATGGGAACCCAGGAAACGTTCTAGATGGGATGATAATTAGGCCTACCAGAGAAAACATCTACCTTCCCATGCAGTGCTGGTCCACACAGGCTACCTGCATCAAACTCATTCTTGATGCATGTGGCTATAGAATGTTTAATGAAAATATTTCCTAATAATAAATTAACGGACTCTTTGACCCTTAGAAACTCCACAAGACACTGGAGAGCGCTTATATTAATTCTTGATGAAAACATTACAAGTGACTCTGCCAAATTGAAAATTGCAGCCTCATAAAACCACCATTGGTCTCCCTGGTCCCCACTGGTTTTCTCTTTCCATCTCTAAATGTCCTCAGTTTTCTTCTCCCGATGCTAGTGGTCTAGATATGGGTTCCATGGCTCCACGGCTCCCTAGATGAGCCAGAACAACATTGCCTCTTCAGGATTCTTTTTCCTCCCTCTTCCTCCCCAGTCCATATTTGGGAGACAAGATGAATGCTTATTTTGCATTTTGCAGGAGGTTTCTATAACTAAATCTAAACACTTAAAAGATGGACGACTATGTGGGCCCTACTGATGTAAACTGATATCATGGTCACTTTGAACAAATGACCCAGAAATCCTAACCAGGTGTGCTGGTTAGTTACTTTGTCAACTTGACACAAACTAAAGTCACATTTGGGATGAGGGAACCTTAGTTGAAGAATTTCCTCCATCAAGCTGGTGGGTGGGCATGTCTACAGGATGTTTTCTTGATTGCTGGTTGATCTAGGAAGGCCCAGTCCACTGTGGGTAATGTTGTTCCTGGGAAGGTGGTCCTGGGCTATATAGGAAAAGTAACTAAGCAAAGCCAGGGAAAGCAAGCCAGTAAGCATTGTTCTTCCATGGTCACTACTTCAGCTCCTGCCTCCAGGTTCTTGCCTTGAGATTCCTGCCCTAACTTCCCTCAATATTGGATTGTGACCTGGGAGTTGTAAGCCAAAATAAACCCTTTCCTCCCCAAGTCAGTTTTAGACAGTGTTTTATCACAGAAAAAGAAATAAAGCAAGTGAGAACAGGAGGTAACACTAAATACCTTTCATATGCAGTGAGCTCTATTAGTGGCACGCTGTGAATCCTGTAGTCAATTTTGTTCTGCTGTGAAAATATGGGACATTTTCCTTAGGCACCTACTTATCTCTCAATTTTACATTTTAATATTAGTTCAGCTTTATAGTCAAGTCTCATTGGTCATAGTAAGTCTACTTTATCACAATTATAGCACCCAGTGAAATAAAGTCAGTATTGCTAAAAGTCACTCTTCACTCCAGAGACAAAAGTGTATAGTCGATTTGATGTGTGAATTTATATTTTTAATTCATATTTTTTAAAACACTCAAAAGAGACATAATCAGAATGCTTTTAAAGGCTCAAATTCAGACATAAGGAAAACAAGATATAAAAGTTAGCAAAATAAATATGAAGAAAAGAGCAACTGGCATATAAATCTCCTAGAATCCATTTTCATTTAAATAAGAAAAGGGGCTACCATGTTTCCAACAGGCATTTTCTTTTTTCTTTTTGTGGGTTAGATATATAAACTTAGCCCAAGTTTTTCGAATTTAAAAGCAATTAACTATTTATAACATTATTCTTGTCCTACTTAACTTATGACTAATCCTAGATAATTAAGAGAATCAGATACTGAATATATAAATACGCTAACTTCTCAAATAAACAAAGGGTCATTTCAGCCTGAAACCCAAAGTCCCAAGTCCCACAGAACTATGGGTACCGCTTTGCAAAGCTCCTGATGGAAGTTGCAAGAAAATCCTACAGAATCCTGTGGTCTAAAGTGGAGGCAAAGCAAAGTCCTTAGATCTGGATAGCATGGTCTCCAGGTGTGGGCAAGAATTCTCTGAGCACTGCTAAAGGCTTCAAAGGCAACTTTTAGCTTCTATATCTCACGAAATTCTTCCATGTGGACTCTTTTCTTGAGAATTTGGGAAACAAAACCTTCAACCACTCACTGCTGCTTCTCTGTGACACCCACAGAGAAAAAAAAAAAATCTCTCAACTCCTCCAAGCTAAATCTTTTATTCAGTAAGGCTGCCCCCAAAGCTATCATTTTACCAACACTTAAAAATATTTTCTCAACATTCTCAGCCAGTGCTCAAAATTGGCCTGATATATATAGAGCCTCCTTTGTGGAATAACAAGATTATTTTTATCATTTTCCGATTCTCAAAAACCCAACCTGTCACCAAAGAACTTCTAAAAATACCAGGATGATAATGATATCCTTTGCCATTCCCTCCATGCTGATGGCTGCATTAGTACAATTGAGTTTTATTTATTTTCTGAGGGGTCTCTCCAAACATGGCACACCTTTCACTGCTTTAAGAAGATCTAGGATAGAATATCCATATTGGGAAGGTGGTTGATTTTGTTTCTACCTTTACAGAGAATTTTTTGTGCAACATTCAGTTTGATTCACTGTTTGTCTTTTGAATCACACCTTTGAAAATATATGTAAAATATATTGAAAATATATTAGGAGAAAGTCTAGAAAACAAATGCTGACTGCATAGAAGGATCTTGTCTTTTGCCACAGCTGATTCAATTCAGCAGCAACATCACTGAGTGCCTACTATGTTCTGAAAATATAAAGATGAATACAGTGCTCTTTCCACTCAGATATCTCACTGCCTACTAGAGTAGATAGTCCCTGTGAAGGGATAACAACAATACACTGTATTAGAGCCATACATTTGTTGTTTAGATGGGCACACAAAAACAGGAATGTCAACAAGGCAGCATCTGGGCTGACAAGTTGGTACAAGGCAAAGGTTCTTGCAGCTAAGCCTGACTACCTGAGTTTGTTCCCTGAGACCCACATGATGGAAGGAGAAAACTGAATCCCAAAAGTTGCCTTCTGGCATCTACGTATGTGTCATGTCACATACATGTACACTCACATACTCACACAAATAAATAAATGTAGTAAAAAGAAGCAACAAATACTGTCTAGGGAAATCAGAAAGGAAATATAATGAGAGAACAAATGATACTTTAGATTCCAACAGTTTCTTATTGCTCAGAGATTGTATATCACTTATTTTAGAGAGTTGTTGGAAACATCTGCTCCTTGAGTTGAATTTAGAATATATCCTTGGGAGGAGGTTCTCCAACATTTATTCTTGGCTGTTGATTTTAGTGAGTCTTTTTCAGTCATACATATGTGGAAGTGTCTACTTATCTGCCTTGCAGAAACCCTGAATAAGGTGTTCCAACGAGAGGTGCTTCAAATAGAGAATGTCCATTACTCTTTACATGGGGGCAAGGTGCATTAATTACAGTGTCGACTATTATATTGTCTACCTTTTGCCAACCATCTTTCTCTTATTTTGGCCATATGTTCAGGGACTAAAAAGATGATGGATACTTCCAAACAGGGAGAAAAGCCATTTTTCTAGGCCTAAGAGATAGCTGGTAATGGAGCACTGTCACAGAATCTAGAAATGGTTATATATGATATCTTGCTTTTTTCCTTTTCCCTATAGAAAAATTTGTTAAATGCCATTACCTCATGCCGTTGTGTTAGTAAGCATTAGAGAATAAAAAGAAAGGATTGTGCCCATACTTTGGAGTAAAGTAGAATTTTAAAAAGACTGTGGCTATATCATAAAAGTCCTCATGAGATGGCAAGATGTGATCATGAAGGAGCTTGGAGCAGCAGAGTAAAGTAGGAAGGCACATATGATAGAGTATGTGTAGGAGACATGGGAACGCTCTCTAAGCATCTTCAGAAATATTGAAGGAGAATCCCTGGGCAACCAGCAGTTATAGAGATTGAAGAATAGACTCAAGCATTTGGATATTGAAGGGCAAAGACATTATCTGACTACATTCCCCTTATCCAGTCACATATATTCATTCTAAAAAGGGCAAAACAACTTTGGTATCTCCACTTTTGAAGAAATAATGGTCCTTGGTACCGAAGAATAAGTTGAAGTTTACTAGTCAGAAGAGTAACAAATAGATAAATATCTTAGGGAAAAAGAAGTATACATTTATAATAACTCATTTTTGATACTATAACAAAACATCTCAATAAGGCTAGCTTTATATGAAAAAAGAGCTTCACTTAGCTCATGGTTCACATAGTTCTCCTATGGCCTGTGATATGTCTAGTCACAGGTTCCTAGACCTGATATCAGTGTCAAGTATGAGCTCCATTTTGTGAAGTGGACCTTAAACCAATCAGAAAATGGTTATGCTATTATGTCAGTGGGCATATCTTGCCAGGCCAATTGTTGTCATAGCTTGAAAGATTCACAGCTGGGCAATGTTTCCCTTCTGGTAGCATCTTCCAGTACTACAAAAGCTAACCAGCAACCTCATGCAGTGGATGGTGATTAACACAGAGACTCACAACTGGCCAGTGTGCAGAGAATAAGAAACTGCAACATGCTTATCTCTGAATAGGACACCTATATCAAACCTCTGCTTCTGAAGGCTCAGGTATCATTGCAGAAGAGGGGGCAAAAAGATTGTAAAAGCCACTGGTGGTGGATGACCACAAGCATACAGGGTTTATCAAACTGCTGGCCAATTGTTCATCTGAACTCATACCAATGGTGACAGCATGTACAAGTCCCATGTAAACTCAAAACAGACAAGATCCCAGCATAGACATGGGGAAGTGGGTAAGAAGCACCAACCTTACTTGAGGAACTATTGGCAATTGATAGCTGCTGGGAGGGGGAGAGTCAATCTCTTTCAAGGGTGTGGCTCTGGGTAGATTAACTAGGCTCCAGTTAATGGACCCCTACCTAAGGACATTTTGGGACACAAATTTGCCTCAATAAATCTATATATATATGTATATGTATATGTATATGTATATGTATATGTATATTATAGTACATGTAATTGGGCAGGAGTAGTAAGAGGGTACAGACATGGTAGGGGGTCTAAATATGATCAAAATATAGTGTATGGAGTTCACAAAAATATTAAAAATAAAGTATTAGACTCAAATAATCACCAGACTATGACAAAAAGTAGATGATTCAAAGGAAATGCAAAAACTCTTCTCATTGAGACTTACAGTGCCTGAATAGCTGATTATTTTAGACTTTCCAATTTAATACAGCAAATTAGTTTTATTTTTTTGAACAGTAAAGTAGGTACCATCACTTATACTTTCAAATGGGTAACTTGACTTTAGCCCTTGCTTGAAGGGATTCCCTACATCCTTCCTTCCTTCCTTCCTTCCTTCCTTCCTTCCTTCCTCTCTTTTTCCTTCCTTCCTTCCTTCCTTCCCTCCCTCCCTCCTTCCTTCCTTCCTTCCTTCCTCTCTTTCATTCTTTTTTTATTTTATTAAAGTAGAGAACATATTTAAGTAATTTCAGTTCTATCCAGTAAGTCTATACTAATACAAAACATTACTTTGAAAAGTCCTGTCAAGATGCACTAAGAATTCTGTGTTGAATATGTGGTGTGCAATCTGAGGAAAGATATCTCTGATCCAATTAAGAAGAAAGACATATGTATTTGTGAAACCATGAAGATTGAAGACCATTGCTTTGAAATTTGTAAGACATAATCAACCATATCTAACCTACAGGGTTATTCAAGGGTTAATTAATTTGAATTTGAAGAGTACTTGGTAAAGAAACTGCCTTTCATTCTTTTTTAAGGGACCCAGGACTGCCAAACAAGAGAACTATTGACCAGGAAAATAAGGAAGGGGTTGTGATGCCTATGCAAATGTGGAGCTCTGCTGGTCCTCACTCCCTTCGCCTCTCTGCCTCAGACCCTGAATTTTTTTGGGGTGGAATCTTTCAGGATTCTGGAATTTTTGTCCCACAATATTGGTGATTTCCAAGGTTGTTCTCACTTCAGTGGAAGTTTTCTCACTTCAGTGTCTTGTCTGTTTTATGTTCTCTTCTGGTATAAATGGACCTTTGGCACGAGACCTTGGTCTTTTGTGATAAATCACCTTAGCGATTTCATTGCAAAAGTCTTATTAAGGCAAGTCCAATTTTCTGACTTTATGATATGATGTCATGATGTTCAGTCAAGGTACTAAAAAAATGCAAAAAAGCCCCATGTGGCCATGGGCTATAGGACATGTCAGCCAACGAAGTTTCCAGTTAGCCTCCCATTCTTTGCAATAAGCAAGAGACACAGATAATGATACATGATACATATGGCATAGGGTGGGTTTTCCACACCATGGTGGGAAAGTAACAGGCTTCATCGGTTATCTTGTTAAGATGACAGCGGCTACTTTGGAGAAGACTATATTCCTTCAAAAGTGCATATAATGCAGGGAATTGTGGTTGTAAACCGAGGATTGAGCTGGTGATTCCTTGAGTTCAGTCAGAGTAAATGTTCTTCTGGACTCTGCACTCAATCCACCCACAGGCCATTCCCTGTGATTGGGTAGTACTCACTTCTGACTTGGTGAGGTGAGCAGTGCTTTTAGTTTCAGCCCCTGGGGCTTCTCCAAACCTCCCCAGCTGTACTTCCTTACTTAGCTGTGCTTGCAAACTTCTCTGTTCTCAGAGAGCCGTGTTTTCACTTGGTACAAACTGTGAAGTACCATCTGAGTAAGCAGACTGGTTACTAACAAGGAAACTGGCACTGACAGCTTTTACATTCTGATGGGAGAAAAGAGATGCCTTCACACACCAGGACAGTTTATTTCTCAATGGAGGGGAGACAGGAGAGAGAGAGAGAGAGAGAGAGAGAGAGAGAGAGAGAGAGAGACTTAATTGGCTCTGGTGTATAGTGTCAAAGCTACTAAGATTGTGGGAAATATAATATGTCTCTTCAACAATTTAATTTGTAGGCCCCAGATTTTGTTTTTTTCTGGTATAGACAGCATAGACAAGATCAAGAAATTTCACCCTATAACTCTTCATTTTGTCAAACACTCAGCGGAGGAAATAGGCATTTGACTATAATGTTTGCTATGAAATGTTCTCTATTACTCATATGATTCTATCAACGCAATTAATTCTGCTTAGATTTTTAGAATCATCAGGATACTTAGAACATTCAAGAAAAATAATCCAATCCCATGCAAAGATAACCCAATCTTTACACCGAACTAGACTAGAGCTCAATTTTACATCTCTCCTCTCTCCAAGAACCATATTCCCAGAGCCACTTTGATTGCTTCCTTTCTGTGGGAGTTGTTGAATGTATGAGTTCTTGCCTGAGAGACACATGTCTCTAGGAAAAGTATAGTTTAGGAAATAAGATGACTATGATTTTTGTCCCATGTCCTCCTCTCTCCATGAATTCAGGATGTTAAACCATGTTTGGCATCTGTTGTGGGACTAGGACTTGAACACAGAGGGCTCAAAGAGCCGATCCAATCTCACTGGCTCTAGAGTAAACTATGCCCTGAGCCCTTCCTGGTAAAGGAGGCTTTAGGAAGCATCTCCATGGGGGCTGCTCTAATTTAAGCCTATGCACTCTGCTTTTCATGGGGCTCCAGTTGTTGCTATGATTTCCATATAACCAAGAGAGTCAAAAAGCCCCCCTCCCACGAAGACCTCTGACACTGGAAGATCGAGGATAGAGGTAAACCTTTCAGGACTGTTCTGCTGGAGTTTGAATTTTGTCTAGCAGACTGGACAGTAGGATACTGGAGCATTCTCCTGTGTAAATTGCTCTTCCTGTGACACCGTTGACCCTCAGAAGTCATTCACCACAAGTCCATGTCTTCTGAATTGTAGACACAGCTTTGCTGATTCACATCCAACAGTGATGGGGGTGCAGAAAGTCACAGGCAATCCTGTGGACACCCATAGCAGTGCCGACTATGGCACAGTTAAGTGAACCGGCAGTTCTGAGAGTCGTACTACTGATGATTCTCATGAGCAATGCAGCCATCAAGCAGGCCAGCTCTGGCAACCCTATATGTTCTTCGGGAAGATATGAGATTTCAGACACCCAGGATATCCTGTTTACTTACACATGCTCTCAGTGTCTATTTGATAAGAATTCTTGAAACTTGCTGGAGACTTTGTGCAGCAGATAAATGACTTTTTATTATGTTCTTCCTCTGGGCCAAGCAATATGCTGTTGCAGTTGTATTCAAAATAATGGTTGCATGTTTGGTTTCTTTCATATAGACTCTGAATTGTGATTCAGAGAGGCTAAATGGGTTGTCTGAAAACATAACCAGGCAGAGTTATGTTCAACCCTAAGTCATCTGAGCTGGGATTCTGGATAGTTTCTAATATGGCTGCTTACTTTAATAATGCACACTGGAATTTCTGGCATAGCTTTATGACATTTTCACTCAAATTAAATTTATATCATCCAAACGAAGGACTTCCCTACATTAAACATGTGATTAGGCTTAGACTAGTTGCACTTTACAGTTCATCTTTTTGAAAACCCTTCTGGAGGTTGAGTGCTAATTCTAAGTAAGATCTTGGTGTCACGTTATTCTCAATTAGTTACAATATTAATGAGTGAATAAATAAAATATAACAGAAAAATGACTGCAGATCAAATACGTGGGTTAATCTCATTCCTATTCAAAATCTAACAGTGAGGGAATTTAAAACAGCACTTTGAGGAACAAGAGAAAGGAGAGGTGATGAGGGAGAAAAACAAAATTCTATAAACTGGAAAGCAAACAGAAAGGCAACATTGCTGGCAGACTAGAAGTAGGTAAGGCTGCTTATTATTCTAGTAAATGGACATAGTATTAAACTGACTCCTAATGACTTATTGTTATACCCAAAGATTAATGCATCTTTCAGTTCTCACCAGAGAAGCTTCCTTATTTTTATTTTTTAATGGAAGCAAAATATACATGGTGAAAAGTACTTAGTCGGTACAGGCCTCCAGGCTTCCACACCTAATACACCCATGCATCCAGGTCCACTCCCCACACAGAAAGTCACCAGAAGTTCCTTCCTTTTGTTTTCTCGAGTCACTGCTCCTATTTTCTTGCCTTATGATAGTACAAATGCAATTTGCTGTGTATACCTTATATAACTGAACTTCTACAGTGTGCTATCTTTTGTCTATTTTCTCTCAACATTATTTGTTAAAGCCATCATATTGTTGCATGTAGCTACAGACCTTTCCCCTTTCTGTACAGTACCCACTAAGAAGATACTAATGTATCCATTTCACTGTTGATGGAGACCTTCTTAACGTCCAATTGTGCTGCTATCCACATCTTGATTCATGATTTTGGAAAGCATGAAGCAAGTTGTACTTTTAATAACACTGGACCTGAAAGCAGACGGTCAGATATTTGTTTTCTAAGACCCAGAGTGGGAAGCTCAGTAAGAAAATGTATGCTGAGTGTTTAGGATTCCATAAAAAAATAAAAGGGAAAAGAAGATGATTTGACATTCACATCAGTTCTCCACAATATTTTGGCAGTCTATGCCCTAAAATCAAGCAGCAACGACTAAGCTTACACCACGACTCTGATTCTCCTAGCTGTGGATTGCAGCATTCTCTCCTGACAACCTCTTCCTGCCTCTCGGTAAACAACTTGTAATCACCACAGTCATCTTGTCTATTTTCAGCTCATACAGAATTATTTTTTCCTAAAAATACTTTTACCTAATCTAACTTTTCCCCTTTAAAGTTCTCTGGTAATTTGAAAAGTAAAATATAAAGATACATGGGTTCAGTCCAGTAACCTGTCTTCAAAATGACACTGGAAAATGGAAATGGAGACAGAATAACCTTTCTATTTCCCCACAAGTCCCCAGGCTGTGGTGTGGGGTAGGTGTTGAAGTATTAAAAGATGACCCCCAAATCATTAACATCTAACGGAAGAATTTGGATGGTCTGTGACTGTTTGTCCAATTGTGTTTGATAAACACAGTGCTGTGTGTCATCAAGACTGGTTGGAGGATGACTGTGGTTCTTTTGGAATACATTCTTCTAGGATGCAGCTGCATGCCAGTCTAGATGCCAAACGCATCAATGACCCAGCCATTGAAGCCTTCCTGGTCTAGGATCCAGATGTTGTGTAGGAGACACTTTGCCCTACCCTTCTTCCTGTCCCATAGAACATAGAAGGCTAAACAGTGGTGTGACTCTGCTTCTGAGTTTAGTTTGCTGTGCTCAATCTTATAGTAAGTGAAGAAGGAATCGTTACAATGCCAGACACAGTACCCTGACCACCACCAGGTACCTTCTTCTGTACTACATAGATACAGAGGAATTATATTTTTTCTGAAAGTGAACCATGATTAGAGTGTCCTTCAACAGAAAAGAGGGGCTCCACAGGGCACCCATGGAAAGTATGAATATTGAACCAGGAGCAAGAAGTAGCATGCATTTGGGATTTGCGACAGGCAGGCAGTAAAGTAAGCACTTCCGTGGATCTCCCATTTAACCCTTCTGACAGTTTGATGAAGAAAGGCCTTTCATTAAGGCCATTGTTAAAAGTAAGGACACCAAAATGAAGGTACAAAGAGATTAAGAAACTTTCCCAGAGCCACATACATAGTTATGTGGTAAAGCATGGGCTTCATGCTTAGAGATCTGGCACCCAGAATCTGTCTACTAGCACAGATTTCTCTGGTCTCTCTTCTAAGGCCACATGTCATCCTGTCCATGACTGTTCTCTCTTTTATTCTTACTTTAAGCCATCCCTATCAATGAAATGTCTCTTTGAGTTTTAAAAGGAATCTTCTTTTTTCTCTTTAAGCCCTCATCATGTTGTCTCTGATATTATATTGATACTGTATTGTCCATTTTTAATACTCTCTCACCTCAAGGCCCAGTTCCCCTAATAAAGCTAATAACGGGTAATAAAGTGTTTACTGCCATCATAGAAAATAAAAGATGTGATGGGGTAATTTTGTAGTGAAGGAAAGTGGTCCAGTATTCATTCACTTACTTTGCAATTATTTCTTGAGCTCTGCTCTGTGCCATTGACCCATTCTTTTGAAAAGGATACAGGGTGGGGAGAGCAGGGAAGACATGTAAATCAATAGATGTCTTTTCATTTTCATTCAGCTCAACGTTAAATTATTTCCAAAGAAACTAATTAGGAAAATGAGGGGAATTAAAGCAAAGAAAAAGAAGGGAAGGGCAGCAAGTATGTCCCTAAGCTGATAGTAACACAGAGAAAGTAGTAACCAAAGGAGGTAACTGGTTTCAACAAGAAAACAGAACTTTGGGGTAAATCAAGCAGTGGAATGTGGCATTCAGAAGTGACTCGATGGGTCCAAGGTGCACCTGCCCACCTAGAAGCAATCACAACCGTATTATTAGATTGAATTTTTCTCAGATCAAAATATACCCTTTGAAAAGAAGGAGGAGGGAAAAGCAGATGTAATATATCAGACGGAGAGGAGACTGTCTTGACCTCCCCATGCTCAGGAGAAACTGGCCACCGTGTACCCCACCATGGCCACCTGTGCAGATGGTCAGAGAAAGAAATTCCAGGCACGGGAAGGGTGCCTGTCATTTGACATCCCTAATTGTCATCCAAGGTTGAGGGTATTGTGTTGCTTTATGATTTGTCAGAATAGGTCAGCAAAACCTCTAGAATCTCAGCTTACTTAGTGGACTTTTACCCACTCCCCTCTCTCCACTGCCATCCAGTAATGGATATTTTATTTAACTAGTTTTCAAGTGAAATCTTCCTTCAATAACTTAAAATAGTTTCAATTTTTTTCTTGCAGAAAGAAGAAAAGATCAAGGACATATAGAGCTGGCTCACTCTTTTTGTGGGAGTTTTGGGTTTTCTTTCTTAGGTATTATATTTGTTCTTTTAAAAAAGAGTCTAAGGCCAGCAACATAGCTTAGTGGTTAAGGCAGTTGCAGGCAACCTGAGTTTAATCTCTGAGATCCACACAGAGGAAGGAGAGAACCAACTCTCTCAAGTTGTCCTCTGATACACACACACACACACACACACACACACACACAAATAAATAAGAAAATAAATAAATGTAATAAAAGGAGAGAACAGCACCTCAGGGAAGAAGGGGCCTGGCAGGAGCCCTGGATCTCCCCAGACCCTCCTCCACACTCTGTACCTATGGCCCTGTGAGCAATGGAGGGAATAAAACTTCTAATGGCTAAACAGATTTCCTGGCTTCTGCTCACCAGGAAACAATTCATTAACTGCTGGTTTCAGAGTGAGAGAGACTGATTTCTAGCAGAATACATGTATCTTCCTTTCAGGACCTTTTATTACCCCTATTAATGTACTACAGCTACTGGATGTGGAACTGGAAACACAACCTGAGCAGCTCTATTTCAGAATTCTTGTTCCCACTGATATGTGCTCTGAAGCTCTTAGTGGTGTTTGCTCTTTCTACCTGGAGCTGGAAAAGGACAGAAAATAGAAAGTCCACTGAAGAAAGACTTCCTAGAGTCTCCTATTATATACAACACTGATGGTTTAACAGTTGAAAGATTGTTCTTGCCTCTCCACTCCTCAGATAAGTTACTTTGGTATGAAATGTAATATATTTAGTGATGAGGGCACCCCTGGGTCAAGCCTTGTGGCTTGGAATTCAGGCTCTACAGTTTACTAGCGGTGTGATTTTGAAAATTACTAAATCTCCTTGAGACTCTCTTCATTTTACTTTTATAAAATGAAGATAATAATAGCATTTACCTCCTAGAGGAGTTGTAACTAATTAACACATTAATATAGGAAAGGCCTTTAATAACTGTGCCAGAATGTGTTTGCTATATTAGTGTAGGAAAGGAACTGAAAAATTGAATAAGGAAAAGCAGTAGAATTGTTTTCAGAACCCAAAAGATAGAGAGCTAATTCCAGATGCCGACTGCTTCTTACATTGCTTAACCCTCCACACTCATCGTGGTTCTCCTATCTGTGTGGAAACTACATCCAGCAGCAGGGAAGAGCCCCCTCATGTTCTTCTCGAGTCACCAGGAATCATTGGCAGGCACAGAGAACTTCCATCTTACATTCCTATACAAGTTATCTGTACTTGGCTAGCAAGATGCCTTGCAATATGTACAGTCAATAAGCAAGGATTAGTTGCAAAAAAAGGAAGAAAAAATATCAAGAGCTAGGAGGGATGACTAGCTCTTTCTACCTGTCACATTGCTTAGTAAGGAAATGTAGAGTGAGTAGAAAGTAAGCAAGAAGAGCTAAATTAAATGCTAAGGGCTATCTCCAGTTCTGAGCCAGGTCTGTCCTTACTCCATTACTGTTTTCTACTGTGATATGTCGAAGTATGTATCCCTCCATTAGCACAATGTCTGACATAAATCATCTGCTTTAAAAGAATAACTAAATGGATGGATAGGTTATACGTGTGTGCATGTAGGTGTGTGTGTGTGCACGTGTGTGTGTGATGGCTATTATAGATATCTAAATAATATTTACAGAGATACATAAATGCAAAAATATAAGAAATATGCATACAATAGATGATGACAGACAGATACAAGTTTCTTCTTATGCCTAATTCATTTGATGAATGAGTATTTAGCTTTTCACAAACCCTCAAGTTCTTAATTATGAAAATTTTTGAATTTTACCCAAATCAGCTTTCTGTGCAGGCATAGGCTTCTCATGCATATCATTACAACACAATTGTCTTTTCAATTTCCACTAAAATTTTATCTCTCACTTGATGAGCAATTTTCATGCTGCTGAGACATCAGCTGTAAGTGTTTCATAAAGCATATTTTCTTCTTTCAGGGGAGAGAGTATGATGAATTGTTCATGTTCACAGACCAGGTCACTGCTGAGTTTCCACTCTATGGTTTACCCCAAACTTCTAATTTCTATTTAAGACATATAACTGTCCTTAACTTCAGCTCTTAGTTACTTCCATCAGTAACTCTGGGTCACCTTTATTTTCTTTCTTTTAATCTCAGACAAATCTTTTTCATAATCTACTATTAGATGTGGAGGGCTGGCAGTCATTTGGGTAAACTTATTGTCTAAGGTACTGATCTCTGGGAATATAACTTACTCCCTTCCAATTTGAGTCCCCATGATATAATGTCTTAATTTGCATAATCTGTCTCAATCCACCTCCATTCACACTTATATGACTTTTCTCAGAGTATATTTCATTAACAGTCAAATCTCATGAGTATATTCATAAAAGAATGATATCAATACTCTTGACATTTCAAAAATACTCCATAGTAAGACCAAGAGCAGATTTGGAGAGTTTTAGCTCTCTAACAGTTTTTAGTGATCTTTAGTTGGCCCCCATTTTTCCAGGCAACATAATAGTATCTATGAGTGATAACACCATTCACTTGGAGGTCAGGTGAAGGAATATTTTAAAGGAAGGAATGATGTCAAGTATTACATGCTAGGAGGTGTTGTGCTCAACTCAAAAACATATATCCTTGTTCCTTGGGTTTCCTTTAAGGTCCTATGCCAAGATATCAACATACAGCTTACTAGATTTCTGAACTTATTTTGAAGCCTGAGAAGAGACACTAAGTACTGTGTGTTTTCCTATACTTTTGGGGGTTATACCTTGTAAAATAGCTGAGGTATAATCTTCTAGTTTTGAATTTACCTGAATATTTAGACATATTGGATTCATCCAAAGATAGTTCCTTTGTTGCCCAGAAATTGATTGAGCTTAAATTTCAAGTCTCATATTAAAGCTACCAAAGCTGCCAATGCTTCCACTTGTAAATCTCAGCTCATCCTTGCAGAGTGGAAGCTGCCTCTGGGCTGAGGATTCTTTCTCTTCCTCTATTGGCTCTTGATCTATTTTCATCTTGATCTCAGCCCAGCCTGTGCCTCATTAAAAATATCTCACTGTGGACTGATGAATGGAAAGGAAGCCAAGGCCTCCATTCTGAGGGTATAGCACCATAAAAGACCAACCACCTACAACGGTGCCTGCCTGTGCAGCTGTGCTTTACCTTTCAAAGCACTGGCCTCCATGGGCATTCTTGCTGATTGTCACAATAAAGTGCTTGTGTTTGCTTTGGCCTCTTGCCTCTTGTGAGACAACTCCATTCAGGGTATAAGATGTAACTAGGTTCCTAATTACTATAATGGGCAGCTTTGAAATAAATTGGAATTTTTGCATTGCATTCAATTATGAACAGGCATCTGGACTCCATGAAGAGACACAGTATCCAGTGTAGCTTCTCTGATCCAACTTTAACTAGAAGAGGGTGCAACTTATCCACTAAGCCAACCACTTTACACTGATTACTTTGCCCAAATTAATTGGGCAGCAGTACGTCTATTTTTTTTTAGTGTGTGTGTGTGACTATGTCTGATGTGTGTGTGTGTGTGTGTGTGTGTGTGTGTGTGTGTGTGTATGTGACTGTGTGTACATGCATGGGTGAGACTGTGCCACAGTGCAAGTGTGGAAGTCAGAGGACAACCCACAGGAGTCCATTCTCTCCTATATGGGTCCTGGGAATTGAACTCAGGTCATCCAGGTACTCACTCAGGGGCAAGTGCCATTACTCACTGAGCTATCTCTTCAGCCCCAAATGTGTCTACTCTTTTTCTTTTTAAATATTTTAAAATTTATTTATGTGTATATATGTGCATGTGCCACATGTGTATACCCAAAGGGGCCGGAAGAGGGTGTGGGAGCCCCTAGAGTTGGGGTTGCAGGCAGTTGTAAGCTGCCTAATGTGGGTGCTGGGGACCAACCTTTACAAGAACAGCAAGCATTCCTAACCTCTGAGCCATCTCTCCAACCCCCAAATGTGCCTGTTATTAAGAGGAAAGTTCATTGTTTTTATGAAACAGGTACATCTGCATAATCATTGAGACTTTAAGCATCGTTTCAGCTTACTTCATAACAGTTTTTCTCAAATGATATCACAGTACTCTGAAGTATAACACTCTTCTCTCAACCTACCAAACCAGATTGTCCAAAGCATTCTTATGCCCAGAAAAACATGCTGCTAGATGTGGGGTTGTGGAATGGACAATCCCCCAGTGGCTACGCCCCTGGAGAAAATTACTCTCCCTCCCTCAGCAGCCATGTTAAAAGCTCCTCAGCTGGGGATGAGGCTTCGTGAGTCCCCTCCTCCACCCATGATGGAATGTTGACAGGCTCAATGTTTGTGCAGGTAGCCACAGTTCCTATGAGTTCAAGAGTGCAGTACTCATGTCATGTCCAGAACAAACCAGAAAAACACCACTTAGTAACAATCTTTATATGTAAAATGGTAAAGAAAACATCTAAATTTGATTGCAAATGCTTATGAAGTCTTTCCTGATGCTTTTTCTGACAGATGCAAAGTGCAATGAATAATTTCCTTCCTCTGTACAAAGCTGTGGTGGTTTGAATGAGAAATATTCACACAGGCTCAAGTTCTGTATGTTTAGTAAATGGTCTCCAATTGGTGAGGTTGTTTGAAGAAAGTAATGGAAACTTTCAGAGGAGTCGTCTTGATGGAGGAAGCATGTCACTGGGCAGATTGTGAGAGTTCATAGCCTCTTCCCACTTTCAGCTTGCTAGTTCTCTTCCTGTGCTTGCTTGAAGATGTGAGTTCTCAGCTTTCTGCTCCTGCTGCCTCCTGCCATGCCTCCCCTGCCACGAGGGACTCTAATCCCTCTAGAACAGTAAACCCAAATAAACTCTTCCTTCTCTAAGTTGCCTTGGTCATGGTGTTTTTATCACAGCAACAGAAAAGTAACTGATACAAAGGTGTTTGCATATTTATATAGTTTAAGTGTATCTCTAAGAGTTCATGCTCTACAAGATTGGTCCCCAGTGTGGCTATATTTAGAGGTAGTGGAACCATCCTCAAAAGGGGTTAACATAGTTTTCATGGGACCCCAGCTAGTTCTCATTGGATAGATTGTTTCAGAGGAATAAGATTGGTCCTTCCCCACTCTCTGTGTGCTTCCTCCTCACTCCCTCTTATATGCATGTCCACCAGGGTGCCATCTGCTGTTAAGTCCTCGCCAAAAGCCACATTAATCACATTAATGAGGCTGTCCACTCTTGAAGTTTCAGCTCCCAAGACTGTAAGCTAAACATAGCTCTTTTTTCTTCTCTAGTCCTGGGGATCAAGTCTAAAACCTCAAATCAAATGTATGAGGTAAGTTATAGCTACCATTTTGTAGATAAGGAAAAAGAGATTGGAAAGGCTAAGTAAGTGCTTGTTCCCAGAGCCAGAAAATAATGGAATCCCAGTCATTCTCCTTCCTCTTCCCATCCTCTAACCATTGCCTGTGCTTTACCTTTCCTAAAAGCAAGTTAAAACAAGTACCTGGAGCAGAACAAAAGATACAATGTTATCTGTGCTCTGTGAGGGTGGAGAGATAAACTCTCACAGCTCTGAGCAAAGTTCAATGGATCTTTCAGAGCAAGTAAGAAAACAAGATTGGACAAGTGGAAGAAAGGGCAATATGAAAAAGATGATGGTGTGCTTGTTATAAACATCAGTAAGCACTTATTGAACACTTAAATGCTAGCCCCATCTCTGTATTTTAAATGTGTTCTCATGTCAAGCCAGCAAGAATAGGGATACAATGCTCTACTTTAATTTAACTTAAAAGACCCTACTGAAAGAGAACAACTAAAGTTCAGTCTACTTTCTCCCTATTATATGAAAAAGATGATGGTGTGCTTGTTATAAACATCAGTAAGCACTTATTGAACACTTAAATGCTAGCCCCATCTCTGTATTTTAAATGTGTTCTCATGTCAAGCCAGCAAGAATAGGGATACAATGCTCTACTTTAATTTAACTTAAAAGACCCTACTGAAAGAGAACAACTAAAGTTCAGTCTACTTTCTCCCTATTTTAATTTATTCCCTTCTCTGTCCCTTGTCCTCAACCGCATCCCAGGGAGGAAGTTCATAAAGTTCATAAATTTCTGAAGATTGATCCAGATGATACTAATAAGTGCTTACTTATCGTTGAAAGCCAATCACATTGTGAACATCATAGAAATCGAAAGGGAACGCTGGGTGTGTGGAACTTATGAAAACTTTATCTGAAGTGGACTTAATTGTTCATGATGATTAAACGTTTGCAGCTCTTCAGAACGTCCCCCAGCCATTAGTCACGACCATTCATGCTCTTCAGCGTGTGAATCAGAAGTGTGTCTCCTTTGTGTGAGGCACTGAGAGTGCTGAGATAAAGACGGGTGTGAGA
>NW_008353008.1:192465-202216 GCF_000622305.1 Nannospalax galili | reverse complement strand
GTAATTTTTCCACATCAGAGAGTAGTAAAAACATTTAAGAAGCTATTTAGAATTTTTTCCTGGTTCAAAAATGTTTACCAACTCCTTTATGTCTCACAGGTAATTTTTCCACATCAGAGAGTAGTAAAAACATTTAAGAAGCTATTTAGATTTTTTTCCTGGTTCAAAAATGTTTCCCAACTCCTTTATGTCTCACAGGTGAGTGTATGTGTGTGTGTGTGCCATGGCAGACATGTAGAGGTCATAGGACAACTTTCAGGAGTTGGCTCTTGCCTTCTACCTTTTCTTGAGGCAGGGTTTCATTTCTGCCAACACACTGTGTACTCCAGGCTAGCCCCCTTCTCCAGAGCTTCCAGCTGGTTTTCCAGGAGTGCTGGGGTTACAGGTGTGTGCCACTGCATCCAGCTTTTTACCTGGATGGGTTTCAGGGATTAAATTCGAGGCATCAGGTTTGCATGGCAAACACTTTAACTTGCTGAACTATCTCCCCAGCTCCTCTCACAGGCTTTTGAAACATAGAAAGTGAAAAATATTGTAATGAAACACATCAAATATCGGTAATAAGTGAGATGCATTCCATTGGGGGAAATGGCTACATTTTTTAAAATCTAGTCTGTATAAGCAGGGTAAACAAGAAAGTTCAATCTTTTTCCCTTTCTTTTTCTTCTTTGATAATTTGTTACTCCTAAAATATTGTTCTACAAAACTGCAAGTAAAAAATTAAAAGATCAGGAGAGGAAAGGGGACAGAGTACATATCATGAACACAAAGATAAATAAAATTGTACAAACTTACATGGTTTTTAATGGAGTAGGGTCATCATCCTCCAAGATTGGAAAGGCTGGTTGAAGAAATTCGCCATTTTGCAGGAGCTGAGTTTGTAGGCTGAGTGAGGACGTGAAGAGCCCTGCACAACACTGACATGATCCCCTGCACACTTCAAACCTTGGTTTCGACACCATGCCTCAACAGGGAGGGCCTCTTAGTCTGCCACCCAGCCCACCTCAAGGGCTCCAGCTGGCAGTATCAACTGTCTCCTTCCCTGGTGTCTCAAGACTTCTCTTCCATGTTCAAACTTCACCCCTGAATATGATGGCCCATTGCTAAAGACTTTCTGAATAAACTCAGAATCATCAAACCACAAAATCAAAACTAGATTATTTCCCACCATTGTTAATGTGCAGATCCCCCACATTCATGTGTGTGTGTGTGTGTGTGTGTGTGTGTGTGTATGTGTATTTTTAAAGATGAAACAGGTGATTGATTATACCCTGAGATACTTTGGATTCCATTTAGAACACCATTCAAACTTTTTTACTTGAAACATGTAAATGAATGAATGTCCAAGTGTTGAAACTGGCTGTGGGTCATAGTCTCTAATAAGCCTTTGGACTCAGCACCTCTATGCAACCTCTTCTAGCTGTTTGACATCAGGAATAGATGGGTTCCAACATTTAAAACAAAAAATTCCAAAAGAAACAGTAACACAGTGTCCTTTATGCTGCTCATGATCTCACATCTGATTCAGGAGAAGAAACATAAATCTTATGTCTTCAAGTGAGGACTCTGCAGGGGAACCAAGTAGAAGGAGCCATTTGGTGCCCTCAGTGTTGGAAAATACCACCTGCTACTGGAGATATGATCCCAGACAGTAACCCAACATAGAACTGGGAAAATGAACAGCAGACCCCAATCTTATCTAAATGAATATTGGCAACTGATTGCTGCTAGATGAGGAAGGGCTGATCTTCCTAAAACAAGGAACTCTAGTTAGGCTGACTAGATTCAGTGTATGGATAAGCACTGGGGAATGGCTGGGGGCACCGATAACACAGTGGACAGTAACAGGGATGACAGAGTATATGGGCACCAGCGGGGGGGGGGGCTATGGGAAGGTGCCATTTGGGAAGTGGGTATGAAGATGAATAAGATTGTTTGGGATGTTCTGTATGAAATAACACACACACATAAAATCAACAAATAAGAAAATGAGTTATAGTTGAGGAAGAAGCATAAAAATTTGCTTCATGTTAATTAGTATATTTTGAAAGAAATCTTTAAGTTCTGACTCTTCCACCTCATGAGGCAGGTTGCCAGTAAAGAACTGAGGACTGTCAGTGGTCTCACAATTCCTCAGGGTCCAGCACCACCTTGTTTGCCAGCCTTGTATGTTGGCCTGAGTCCTCTCTGGGAGGGATATTTATTCATTTCTCTCACACTATTCATTCTCTCTGAGAGCTCTACAGTGAAATCTGAGATTCAGGCTCAGACTGGACAAGTCTGTGAAGCTGGCACTTTAACAACATGAGGTGGTAGTCCAGTAATCAGCACAGCTCCATTGGGAAGAAGGTTCTTACCATCACAGAAACCCAAGAAAATGTCCTCAAGTCCTCCTTCACTGTCTGAGCTGCATCTGTGGGTGCTTCAGAAGAGCTCTTCAGAGCATCCTGAGGAGTGGATTCTTTTAACAGATGGGACTTTTCCTCTCAGATCTCAGATACAGATTCTTGCTCTGGTTCAGCAATAGGCTCCTCTAAATGTTCTTCCATGTCATTGATGACAGGCTGATCATAGAAAGTTCCAGAATAAAGAGGTCTCACCTCATGTATCTGCCATCTTTCTTCAAGTTCTTTAGCTTTTCCCTTTGTTTCTTCCTGAGACACAGCCATTGAGATCTCATCTTGATATCTGAAGATATAAGAGAGCCCTCAGGACCAAGGACAGATGTCTGTATGAGTCTGGGCAGAGCCTAGTTGTGAGAGAGCAGGTGAGAGAGCAATCTTATCACCTGAACCACTGCACAGTCATCTGTGGTAGCATGTGATTCAGCAAATCTTGGGGAGGTCATTTGTGAAGTTTTCTAGCATTGCTTTCCTATGTATTTATTTCTGTCCATAAATTGATCTTCCATCTTTCAGTTTAAATCCAATTCCCCATCAATGTAGGAAGAGTTCTTTCCATACAATCTATGAAGAATGTCTAGAGTCCAGTTCTACAGTGTGTCATACTATCACAGGTTCCCATCTGACCAGGAGTGTTCTTCATATCCATTGCTTGATCAATTCAGCCTGACAGCTGAGTGGGAGAAGAACAAACTTTGTTCCACGGAGTGCGTCCTTGCTGCCTTCAAAGTTCTTTTAAATATTTTACAGTAGGAATTACATGGACTTGGGGACTGACTTTAAAAGAAATCATCAAGTTTGATCTCACTTCTGAGCTTGTCATTTCTTTTCTTGGCACTCAGCTTTCAGAGGAGTCTCACATAGGGACCAAGATGATCTTGTGGAACTGCCCCCTCTCATTTCCTTCTCTCTGTCTCTCTCCTCTCTCTCTGTCTCCCTCCCTAATAGGGTGTCATATATCCCAAGCTGACCTCAAACTCACTGAGCAGCTAAGGCTGCCCTTAACTCCTGGTTCTTTTGCACCCACCTCCAGAGTGCTGGGAATCACAGGTGTGCACCACCACACTTGGTCTTCCTTTCGGTCTCTTCAGAACATAATACTACAGTGCTCTACCCCCTCACTGCCCTGTTACAGGACAATGGCAAGAAAAGAATCAACTGTTACAGGAGACATATCACAGGTGCTCCCCAAAAGGAACTTTAAGAGTAACAAGCATTTTTATTGATCAAAAATAAGGGAAACTTTAGTGATGGAAAGTCTTACAGTTAAGAAGGGTGAAGATAAGATTTAAATCTAAGATCAACTGGGTGAAATAGCCAGTTTTTTTTCTACTGTATGTGTGTTAGTTTGGATCCTCCATGAAGCAGATGCAGAGACAGAATTAAGCACACACTTAGTAGGGGAAAAAAGCTTCAGGAATAGAAAGTAACAGCAGGGAGTCTCCAGAAAGGGGCATAGTCTGAATCCCATGATGAGAAGGGAAAAGGAAAGATGGGACAGGGAGAGCCCTGGTCTTTTGAACATTTCCTAGAAAGGTTCAGGTAGCTGATGGGAAATGCTGAACCAAAGTCACCTGCTGGAGGATTCCTCATCTCTCAGGAGGACATGCTTATCTCTCAGCTGGTATCAACCTGGAGAAGATGGTCACATGGTGTGATGATGGATCCAGAGCGAGGGCATCTGGGGCTGTCAGTCAATATTCCTTGTGCCAGGTGGTCTGAAATCTGAGTTACGCACTTGCATGACACCATTATCACCCCAATTCATGGCACAACTGACTCCCCTACACAGGAAGCAGTTCTCCATGGATGCTACAGGTCTCTTCCTGGAGGGAAAGTGAATGAGAGGCTACTAATAGGAATTAGTTCCTGGTGCTGCAGTTAGTCTTGGGATCATGTCTGGCCCTCCTCTCCATCCTCCCCTACCCTTATAAAGGTCCTATCTTCAGCCACCATCCCAGAAAGGCTTGGCAGCTTGCCTGACAAGTTCATTAAAACTTTCAATTTGAATGCATTAGTAATTAACTTCCGTCAGAGTAGGGCTGCAGGAGGTGCCCATTGACATCCAAAATGGAGGAAAGGATTGTTGGGATGCATGCAGGTGAATCTCCTGAGTTCCAGGTTCTGTGGACAGCCCCTATGCCTCCTCCTGCTGACTAAGGGCAATGACCCTCACCAAGATGGCAGCCCCTCTCCCTATGGCTAGTTCTTAGATACAAGGAGTCCAAAATGTCTTGTCAGTGATCTTAGCATATGGTCCAATGACTCTGTTATACTCTCTTGTGAGAATATACCCCCATTAGGGAACAGAACTCCCAGTTGTGATAATTGGGATCATAGAATTCCTCAGTAAACCCTTGAAAGTGCTACATAGAACCACTTCTGCCAGCCACAGTGGCACATGCCTGTAATTATAGTACCTGGGAGGTAGTCAGGATCAGGAGTTAAAGTTCATCCCCAGCTACATAGTATGTTCAAGGTCAGTCTGGGCTATATGAGACCCCGTCTAAAAATGAAAGGAAGGAAGGAAGGGAGGAAGAGAAAGAAGAGAGAGAGGAAAGGAAGCAATGAGTGAGAAAAGATACAAAAGAAAGTAAAATAGGGAAAATATAGAGCCACTTCTTCCCTCTTGGTTCCCAGTCACATGTATTCTTCATGCAGGGGATACAGCAGCAGCATTTACAGGGCCTGATGTAATGCATACACTGCACTCATTCTTTGTAAATATCACCTCCAGCTGGTATTTCAGCCATGGTTTAGATCATTCCAGCCCTCTAGGAAGCTGCTTTCTTCTGGATTTGATCCATGATCTTGGCCATGAGACACATCTGCACCTGTCAGTGGTCCTCCAGTCAGGTGTTACACAGTGTGGAATTTCATGCCTGTGGGTTAATCTGCAAACTGCTGGCCCTTCAAGATGGAAGGCACCCTTTGTATTTGACTTGCTGCCAGATGTCTGGTGTCTCCTCAAGAAATATTGCTATACCAAAGGCTCCTCTCTGGTCTCTGTTGCTAGCAGTATGAATACTGAAGCAGTAGTAACTCCTGTGGTATGTGGGAGTCCCAGTCATTGCGCTTCAGCTCTGCCACCTCGGGCATTCATGCTCTCTTTCTTTCAGGTCTGGTGGCTAATGATGAAGGCTGCTGATGTCAATTGGCTGAGCCACCTTGTCTGTTTGGTTATTCAGTGCCTTTCCCGTGGTAATGTTTTCTGGAGTGTGCTAGTATTTGATGCCAGAGTCTTCCCATGCCAGTGCTCATTCTGGAGTATTTGAGAAGGTTGAGG
This sequence comes from Nannospalax galili, assembly GCF_000622305.1. Classification (NCBI taxonomy): domain Eukaryota; kingdom Metazoa; phylum Chordata; class Mammalia; order Rodentia; family Spalacidae; genus Nannospalax; species Nannospalax galili. The sequence continues at coordinate 196,528 of NW_008353008.1, read as the reverse complement.
TCCAGGATACCCCAGGAATGTCAAAATCTGCAGGCACTAAAGTCCCTCATATATAATCGAATAGTATGCAGTATTTGTATATGTCTTATATAGCCCAACACATATACTTTTTGCAGTGCTGGGCTAGAACCAGGCTTCATATGTGCTAAGCAAGTGCTTTACCACTGAGCTGCAGGCCTGGCCTTCATATGTTTTAAATCATCTCTACCTTTCTAAGAATATATAATACAAAGTAAATGTCATGTAACTGGTGTTCATGCTATTTGTATAGGAATAATGAGAAGGAAAACAGTCTCTATACATTCAGTACATACGGCTTTCTTCTTAAACATTTTCCACTTGCTATTGTTGACTCCATGATTGCAGAACTTCACGATAGAGCAGACTGACTGCACACTCCTTCACAATCCCCTACGCCACACCTCTTTGTCTTCAATCTTCTAATACTTTCCCTTCACACCCTTAACCAGTTGTTCAGACAACTGACCATTGCCCTAGTTCTGTGGTTGCTTCCTGGACCATCATTTTTGACCTCACATGCAGGAATCCTGGTAATAATGGTTATCATGATGTTGCTGCCCCCATGCAAGAGCTTTGCCAGTGGCTGTGGTGACTGATACATCCTCTAGGCTCTCCTGAGAAATACAACCCTCTGCTTAGTTTTCAGGTTGCTTAGCTTGCCCACTCATCTGCATGTTTTTATTTCTTCCTCTTACCTTCTTCCAAGGAAACTTATATTGCTCAGCAAGAATCATCACTTTTTCCACGTTTCCATGAGTCTGCCTAGCCATGAATTAGCCTCATCCACTGGAGTTCTTGCCATGGTGTTCAACCCCAAATACCCCCAAAAAAGAGTTTCAAGAAGATGGATTGTTAATCTAATACTGCATCCTAACACTCTTGATTAAGCCTCCTCAAAATCTTATAGCAAAACTCCTTCCCAATGACAGCTCATTCTAGTGAGTTCTGAAGCTCCTTCAGTGTTTTTTTTCAATATTTTATTTTTTTAGAAGAAGCATTTTGTTGGGGAACCCTGCTGCTGGGGTTGTAGTCCTCCATGTCCAGATACCTCTAAGGGGCTCGGTGCTATATGGAAGGACTCCCCTCTCAGTAGGGGGCCTCCTGCTCTCTTCCTGACTTACCTGGAAAGTGCCACCAAGCACGGATGCCTGACCTTATTTGGAACATGACCTTTGGCATAGTTACCTGGAGTAAAAACTACCCCCAGGTTTTTTCTATATGATAATTAGGCAATGCCTGGTAGTTGGATGATAGGAGCCCACTGTCACATGTAAATAAAGCATACTATGAGCACCTATCAGCTGAAACATTGGCTACTGCTTCCACACTATATTTTCCCTAATCCCCGCTGAATAAACGGAGCTGTTTCACTGAATCTGGAGCTGTTTCACTGAGTCTGGAGCTGTTTGCTTCATTGAACCTGCCTCTCCGGAAGGGCTTTCTTCCGTCAGTGCTCACTGGCTGTCCTGACCCCGTTCGTCGCTTCTGCTCCCTTTGTCCTTCTGGAGCGGTGGCCAACAATCCATGAGGAGAGGGAGTGGCCCCACAGCATTTCATTACAGCTTTAACATACTCAGTAACAATTTCCAGAGCAAAGATACATCTCTTTCAAAAGTAGATATAAAATTTTTAGGTTCACCATTGAATTAATACACTTATACAATACTGAATTCAGAATAAGCCCTGTAAGACATAAAATTGAATGAGTTTTTAACCTTTAAAAAAGATCTCTATTTCATGTTAAAATATACTGTTTCTTATAGAAAGACTCATTGTTTTGCTAATAACACTGAGATGTTAGCACATGTGTCTCTCATCTGTATGTATTTGATTATTACTAGTCATAATCGGTTGCACTCAGATCTTTGGCACCTGTGTATGTCTATAAAGCCATCAGGTAGATTTCAATGGTAATGTTTAGCACTTCTACTAATTAACATGACATGAATTTTTATGCTTCTTCCTCAAATATAATTCATTTTTTGAATTTGTTGATTTGTGTGTGTATATCACACAGGACATACCAAACCATCTTATTCAACTATACACCCACTTCCCAGATGGCACCCACCCATTGTCTCCCTCCTCCCACTAGAGCCCTTATACTTTGTTATCCCTGCTTCTGTCTGCTGTGTTGTCAGCACCCCCAGCCATTCCACACTACCTGCCTATCTGGTGAATCTACTCAGCCTACCTAGAAGTCTTTGTTTTAGGAAGGTCAGCTGTTCCTCATCTAGCAGCAATAGGTTGTCAATATTCCTTTAGATAAGATTGGGGTCTGCTGTTCATCTTCCCAGTTCTAACCTGGGTTACTATCTGGGAGTCCCTTTGGCCACCTTGGCCAACAACTCAAAAGAAGGTATCTCCTATCTGGCATTGTTGCTTGTTATGTAGCCTTTAGCTATACATATGGACTTTTAAAAAATTATATTGGCCTCTTTAATCTTTGGTTATACTTTCCTTTCAGGGGTTTAAGGCCATACAGTTGGCCCAGATATAACAATTTATTTTTACTCTTAAGGCCATTTGAGGATCTGTTCCTCAGGAGTCACATGGGCTTGGGAGGTACTCCTGGCTCCTTTCTTTTACCAGTTCCAGCTATGTGAAGATAAGTCGAAGGTCCTGCTCGACCATGGTTGGCTTCACTTGGAAGCATGGAGGAAGTGATTCCTCTGTGTTGACCCTCATCTTTGTAGACTGGACACTTATTCAAGTACATCTTGTGGGGTCTCCTCGGTGTCCTTGATCAAGAGGACAGGTGACCCACCACAATTACACGATGTTTTGAGAGATGCTCATAGTCCCCTGGAACTAGTAGACTTAGGAGGGCAAGTAGCAAAAATGGTCCTTTATGTCCCTCTGACCAAATTAGTATAGGCCTCAAAGTATGTCTGTTAAACATCCAAGAAGGTTAGTTCCACCAGTCTGGTACTTTTAATTACGGTGTGCCATGTAGATAAATCTTGGGCAAAGACCAATTGTTCTCAGATAAACCTTACCTAGGCATATATTTCATGATCTGGTATGTATAATTTGTTGGTAGGTTGTTGAACTAATATGGTTCCCTCTGGTATTTAAAACTAGCTAGGCATTATTTATCTCTCGCATTATCTAACCCTTCCATCATGGTTTCTCCAATTAAGGGGTCCCTATTTTCCCTCTTTCTCCCTTAATAATACCCTTCTACAGTCCTACCTCTCTTGAGCTCCTTCTTTCACTTTATCCCCAGGTTGCTTGTATACCTTTTCCTCCCCACTCCATTAAAGTAACCCAATTTTTATCCATATCTCCCTTATTAAGGCCTGTTTCTTACTGTTCTTCTCTTTCAGGTTCTTTCTTTTCCTTTACCTCCCAGGTTCCTTTCTATTATCCCAGTTCCTGTGGTTATGTCTGAATACAAACTCTCTTATCAGGATTTGGTTCTAGGATCCATATATGAAGGACAACATACATCAATTTTTTTTCTGAGTCTGTGTTACTTCAGTTAGTATAACAGTTTCTAGTTCCATCCATTTACCTGCAAATTTCATGATTTCATCTTTCTTTACTGCTGAGTAAAGCTCCATCATATAAATGAACGACATTTTCATTATACACTCATCAACTGAAGGACGCTTAGGTTGCTTCCATCTCTTAGCTATTGTGAAAAGAGCAGCAACAAACATGGATGTACAAGTTTCTCTGCAATAGGATGATTTCTTTGGGTAAATGCCAAGGAGTGGTATAACTGGGTCAAATGGCAGGTTCATTCATAGTTTTTGAAGAGTCCTCCACACTGCTTTCCATAGGGGTTGAACAAGTTTGCAGCCCCACCAGGACTGGATGAGCGTTCCCTTTTCCCAACATCCTCTCCAACATCTGGCATCATTTGTTCTCTTGATCTTAGCCAGTCTGACTGGAGTAAGATGAAATCTTAAAGTGGTTTTAATTTGCATTTCCCTAATTATTAGGGATGTTGAACATCTTTTAAGATGTATCCTAGGCATCTTTTCTTCTTTTGAGAACTCTCTGTTCAGCTCCTTACCCATCTTTTAACTGGGTT
>NW_008353008.1:189401-191129 GCF_000622305.1 Nannospalax galili | reverse complement strand
TCCCTTCAGTCCAATTCCCCCTAGGACTTTGAAGATACATGCATGCTCAATTTTGTCAAAAGCCTTTTCTGCATCTATTGAGATGACAGTGTGGTTTCTGTCTTTGAGTCTACTTATATGATTAATGATGTTTATTCACTTACCTATATTGAAGCATCCCTGCATCTCTGGGATAAAGCCAACTTGATCATGGTGGATGATCTTTTTGATATGTGTCTGTATATGGTTTGCAAGTATCTTGTTGAGAATTTTGCATCTATGTTCATTAAGTATATGGGTCCATAGATTTCTTTTTTTGGTTGTATCTTAACATTGTTTTGGCATTAGAGTGACACTCGCTTCATAGAAGGAATTTGGAAGTTCTTCCCCCATTTTTCTCTTTTTGAATAAATTAAGTAGTATTGGATGTAGATCTTCTTTAAATGTCTGATAGAATTCTGCTGTAAATCCATCTGGTACTGGGCTTTTTTTAGTCGGGAGGTTTTGTATTACTGTTTCAATTTCTTTTTGTGTTATGGGTCTGTTTAAGCTGTTAGTTTTGGTGGTTCCCATGACTTAGACATCTGTCCATTTCTTTTAAGTGTTCAAATTTAGTAGCATATAGGTTTTTAAAGTATTCCCTTATAATGTTCTGTATCTTTCTGGTGTCTGTTGTGATGTTTCCCCTTTCATCTCTGATTTTGTTGATTTGGAGGTTCTTTGTATTGTTTTCTTTGTTTCGATTTCATTAATTTCTGCCCTGATTTTTGTTATTTCTTCTTGTCTTCTGGGTTTGGGTTTTGTTTGCTCTTGCTTTTCAAGTGACTTGAGTTGCAATGTTAAGTCATTTATTTGTGTTCTTTCTGATCTTCTAATGTAGGCACTTAGAGCTATAAACTTCCCTCTAAGAAGAGTTTTCAGCATGTCCCAGAGGTTTTGTTGTGTTGTATTGTCCTTTTCATTTAGTTCCAGGAATACTTTTATTTCTTTCTTAATTTCTCTTCTCTTTTGACCCATTCATCATTTAGGAGTGTGTTTTTTAATCTCCATGTGTTCATGTGGTGATTAGGGCTTCTTCTGGTGTTGATTGTGAGCTTTATTGCATTGTGGTCTGTATTTGTTGAGGTTTGTTTTGTGCCCCAGTATATGGTTGATTTTGGAGAAAGTTCAATGGGGTGCTGAATAGAACATATATTCTGTGGTTCTTAGGTGGAGTGTTTGGTAGATGTCTGTGAGGCCCAATTTGATATACGGTATTGTTTAATTCAGATGTCTTTCTGTTAACTCTCTGCTCTCTTGACCTATCTAATGGAGACAGTGGGATATTGAAGTCCCCTACTACTATTGAGTTGGGATTAATCTGGGTCTTAAAGGTCCTGTAGTATTGTTTTTATGAAGCTGGGTGCATCAGAGTTTTGTGAATATATGTTCATGATTGTAATATCTTCTTGGTTTATTGTTCCTTTGATCAGAATGAAGTGGCCCTCTTTATCTCTTCTGATTCATTTTAGCTTGAAGTCTATTTTTGTCAGATATTAGAACTGTAACTCCTGCTTTTATCTTAGTACCATTTGCTTGGAATATTTTTTTTTCCATCCTTTCATCTTAAGCTAGTGCCTGCCCTTGATGGGGTGCTTGCAGACAACAAAAAGATAGAGTTTGATTCTTAATCCATTCAACTAGCCTGTGTCTTTTGACTGGGGCGTTCAATCCATTGATATTTAAAGTTATTATTGAAAGATATATTGA
>NW_008353008.1:178943-188680 GCF_000622305.1 Nannospalax galili | reverse complement strand
TTGTGTTTTCTTAAATTTTTCATAATCTTTGCTTGAGTGGTCTAGTTCATCCACTTTGTCTTCCAGTCTTGATATTCTGTTTTCCATTTCATTCATCCTATTGGTGAGGCTTTCTCCTGTCATTTCTAGTTGGCTTACTGAGTGTTTCACTTCCTTCTTCATTTCAGCCTGAGTAGTCAGTCAATATTTCTAGCTCTCTTCTGAATTCGTTCAGAAGTTTATCCCTATCTTCCTTCGGTTCTTTGATTTCTTGTTTGTGTGTTCTTTAAATTCACTGAATTATTTTATCATGCTTATTATTGTTCTTTTGAGTTTCGTGTCCTGCATTATCTCTAGGGGGTTCTCATTGCACTCCTCTAGAGGACTATTAGTATTTGGTGGGGATATGTTATTTTGGTTTTTAATGTTATTATTTCCTCTCTGTGATTTTGACATGTGAATTTCTTTTGTAGTTTCTGATTCTTGTGTGAGACTCAAGCCTTCTTTTGTTGAGTTTAGGTCTGCTTCTGTTTGTAAACTTTATGTGCCTTTGTGGTTTACTTGTTGGGCATGAAAAGCTGGTTGGTCCAGGCTTCAGGTTCTCTTTTGATTTTATATTGGAGGGGCCAGATGGCTTTCATGTCTCCAAAGTTCCCACAGAGGCCCAAGTCGGATGAGGATCAGATGTTCTCAGGCTTTCTTCTAAGGTCTGGATCCATCCAGGAAAGATGTTGTCCTCAGGAATTTGAGGGTTGGACTGGCCTGGGAGCGAGGCCCAGGAAAGATGCTGGTCTCAGGCAGCTGGTGGCCATGCTACCCAGAAATGCAAACGGAGATAGGAGTGGGAAGAGGATCCAAAGGCTCCTGGGGACTGCAGGGAGGAACTGGGTTGGTCTGGATGCAAAGGATCAGGAAGCTGAGAGTTCAGCCCAGGTGTCCAGGAAAGAGGCTGGCAGGTTGTGCAGCCCAGGGAAGCAGAGGGAGGTGAGGGTTCTGACTTTAGCATAATAGACTTAGTCTGCAATTATAACCAACTACCTAATAGTAGTCACACTCTGTTCAACTATATCTAGCTTCCACTGCAGGGAATAGGGGTTTCTTCTCAGGCTAGCAATACAAGTTTATGGCTCTCACTTTTAGCTCTCAGCTTCTCATTACAGTTCCTGTATCATTCTCTGTAGGCATGAGGACAACCTAATATTAAACAGAACAGAAAGCCTTGCTGCCCTTGTAAACACCACTCTCTCTTCGTGACTTTTTTTTTTTTTTTTTTTTTTTTTTGGTCTTTTTGAGACAGGGTCTTCCTGTAGCCCCAGCTGGCCTGGATTCGCTATGGGGACCAGGCTGGCCTTGAACTCACAGAGATCCGCCTGCCTCTGCCTCCAGAGTGCTGGGATTAAAGGCATGCATTAAATATCTATTCATTGTTCCTTCCAGAGGATTCACCTTACAGAGGCATTTTCTCAGGCCTCTCCAAGTGAAAACTTCAGTATTTGGGTCTCCAGTACACGCTTTGCCCTCTTTGCATCTGAGCTATGAGCAAGCCAACTTCACAATCTTATCTAACCACTTCTTTCTCGGACCATTCCTCCTACTGCTTGTGTTAGTTTGGGTCCTCGATGTGCAAGAGATTTGGTAGTGGGAATGTCTGTGAAGACAAAAACATGAGAACAAGAGGAGTCAAGCAGAGTCTCAGATCCTAGTTTATAGGTAGAGTGCCTATGAAGGAGGAAAGAGGATTTGGGGAGGAAGGGTATTTGCTTCTAGGAAGACTCAGCCTGCTGGTGGGAAATCCTCACCTAAAAGTCACCAGTTGGAGGAGTCGCATGTCACTCAAAAATCAACCTGCATTAGTATACCATGGTTAATCATTGACTCTTGGTGACCAGAATAACACACACTGTCCAATAAGTCTGGCCAAGACATCAGTGGCTGATAATAGCCTGGGGTTAGTCATCTTGAGTCTCATTCCCATCTGATAGCTCTATAAAAAAAGAAGGGCAATGCTAGAGGAATTAAATATGTGCAGCAAGGCCGATGGGAAAAATGATTTCCTGCAACTGAGTTTTTCTCTTCCTTCCTCACATCATACCAGCTAGGAAGCCTCTCTGGATGATATTAGTTTTGAAGAAAGGCATGCTCCTGATATGCTTAGAAAATGGAACAATACCATTTCAGAATTCAAAGGAAAATTGTTCCATTTAGGAATTGGGAGTGAAATGCTCAAGAGAAAGTTCATTTCTGCCTCCCTGTCTTGGGTTGAGATGTGGGCAAAGTTACACTTAAATGAAGAAATTTTTCCACTTGCATTTTTAATAGCAGGGAAGAGATGGTGATACTGGTCTGCACAGATTCTTAAAATTGGAAGGGGACCCATTAGTCATGTTCACTGTTTATCAGCCTCCTGTCTGGCAGTAAAATCTGTGCAAGCTTCTCAATCCCAGTTCTTGAGATTAGTCATATTTGACCTATATGTCTCTTGTGACAAGAAACTCACTGCTTTCTGATAATTTGGGTTTTTTTCCTGCTTCCTCCTCCTCCTATTCCTCTCTTCCATTCCTTACCTCCCTTTGAATTCTTCTTTCCACTTTCATATCTCCCCTCCCTTCCTTAGAACCTTCCATCCCTTAGTAGTCCCCTTTCCAGGTTCACCCCACATTTGCACCCATATATACACATACATAAAAACTAAAAGCTAGGATCAGCATACGAGAGAAAACATGTGGGATCTGTCTTTCTGAGACTGGGTTACCTCACTTAATTTAATAACTTCATTTTATAAATTTATAAATTATCCATCCATTTTTCTGTAAATGTCCTAATTTCATTTTGCTTTATGGCTGTGTATGTGTGTACATACCACACTGTTATTATCCATTCATCAGTTGATGGACATCTACGCTCCTTCCATTTCCTTGCTATTGACCAGAGCTGCAATAAAAATGGATGTGCAAGGATCTTTATGGTAGTATATAGACCCTTTAGGTATATGCTTAGGAATGTATGGCTGGGTCATATTGTAGTTCTATTTTCAGGGTTTTTTTAGAAACTTCCACAACGACTTCCATAAAGATCCTGTTAATGCTCTTTCTTTTAAAATATTTTTACTGATTCTTTGAGAATTTCATACAATTTATTTTTATAATAGTCAGACCCCTTCCCCACCTCTACACCTCCTACTGCCCCCTACTTGATGGTCTATACTGATATTTTTTCTTTTTTTAAAGACCTATAAAGTCCAGTTTGTGTTCCCCAAATGCTCTTGGGATGGGTCCGTTGCTTAGAGTCTGGTCAACCTACCAGGAGTTACACCCTTAAAGAAAACTGACTCTCCTTTTCCCAGCAGCTATCAGCTGCCAATAGATACTCAGCTAGGGCTGGAATTTTTGCCTACTTCCCCTATCCATGCTGGGTTCTTGTCTGGCTTGGGCTTGCACAGATTATGTGCAAGCTGTCACAAGTGCTGTGGGTTCATATGTGCAAATGCCTTGTTGTGTCCAGACAACAAGGTTTCCTTGCATTCATTACCACCTCTGGTTCTTAAAATCTTTCTCTACCCTTTTCCACAATGATCACTGAGCCTTGGGAGAAGAAGATGTGATATAGGTGTCCCATTAGAGCCAAGCACTCTGCAGTCTCTGACTCTCTGCACACTGACCGCTTGTAGGTCTCTGTATTAATTGCTATCTGCTGCAAGAAGCATCTCTTATGAACGATGCGGGATACATTACCCTACATGTATAACAAGACATTTTGTTACCATGTCTGTTTGACAGACTAATAGTAGTAGGTTCTCCAGATATGGACACCATCTTGTGAAGTGGGTCTTAAATCCAATCAGAAAGTAATTGGTTATTCAAATAATATTCATGTCACTCTTGCACCCCAGTGGGCATATCTTGCCAGGCCAGTTGTTATTGTAGCTCACAGGGTTCACAAATGGGCAAGGTTGGAGATTACTTTTCCCTTCCAGTAGCATCCATACACCTTCTAGTACTATTAAAGCTAGCCAGCAGAGATGAAGCTTCAGTTTTATGCCTTTGTTTGTTCTATGGCACACATATTGTAGGGTCTTTAGCAATAGGGTTTTTAATGTCAAGTTCTGGCAGGTAGCCAAGAGCAATAGCAAATGCTAGTATTGTTTGAGGGTCTATGGATCCCCACTCCCAGTCAACAACTTCAAAAGAGAGAGTCCATTCCTGGCATTAGGCTTTTATTTGCTAGCCTGTGCTGTCTGGTAGGGCCATTGAACCATATATATATAATTTTAAGAAGCTTTTATAATTGTAGGTTTCCATATGACTTCTTCCAAAAGCCTTTAGTATTACTTATCCCTCCCCTTACTCCCTCCTCTTCCTGCCCTCCCATTCCCCACTCCATTTAACTCTTCTTATTCCATTGCTCCCCTCTCCTCCTTTCTATCACTGCATTCTAGCTCTCTCCCATAACCCCCTCCCCATGGTCCCTTATTCGCTTCCTCACATCAATGGATCTTCCAATTGAAATACACCTGTTAAAAGATTCAAAGCTAGCATCCACTTATGAGAAAGAACCTGCAACAGAACCTCCACACTAATTTCCACAGTGGCTGCACACGCCTGCTAAAATTCTTCATGTCCATGGCATGATTTCAATGTTTTCAATTTTAATTAGTGACAACATGATTCCAAACACTACCAAGCCATGTCATAATCAATAAATTAGCACTTTGGCAGCTCATCTGAATATTAATGAGCATGATACAAATCATTACTCCCTTTATAGGATTCACTAAAACATGGCTGTCAAGACAGGAGTGGCTATAATCCCAGTACATGGGAAGCTGAGAAAGGATTGATGGTTCAAATCTAGCCTAGGCTACACAGCAAAACCATGTCTGTAGAAAATAAATGAAAACAAAAGAACCCAAAGCAGTTTGCTCCCTCCCCTTCCATCAGCCAGCCCATCACACATGGAGCCCTCTGTCTTCCTACTCACCGCACAGCCCCAGGAGGACAACATCACCTTCACTAGGAACTTGTTAGACAAGTAGACTTTCTACCCCAGTTCAGCCCTAAAAAATCAGAATCTGTATTTTTAAAAAAAGTTTTATTGAGCCCTTGTAATTTCATATAACAGTTCTTAATGAAATTTAGGCCCCTTTCCCCATCCATGCTCCCCATCCCCCAACTGGACCTCATGGACTGCTGTACATGTTAAGTCCTATCCAGTCAAGCATTTGTACCCAGATGTCCTTCAATGCACATTGATCCACTGGAGTCTAGTCAGCCCATCTAGAGATCGTAAATAAGGCATACTCTCCCTTACCCAGTAGCAATCAGTCTCCAATAGTTCTCAGTCTAGGGCCAGCCTGCCACCCATTTCTCTCCTCCCTTCTGGGCCCTTGTTTAATTGAGTTGGCATGAGTTCTGTGGTCAATGGAACCATTGTCACAAATTCACATGTGCAAGCTTCCAGTGGCCTGAAAGCCTCTGCTTCCCTGTGTTCATAAACCAGCACACTGGCTTGTACAATCCTTCTGCCTCCTCTCCCACAATGGTCCCTGAGCTGTGGGTGGGTGAGGTTCAGTATGGGAGTCCCATCTAGGGGTACACACATCACAGTCTCTTATTCTTTAAAACTTGGCCAGGTGTGGCCTGCTGTGCATATCACACTGTTGTATAAGGAAGCTTCGCTGGTGAGAGTTGAGGGATGCATTAGTTTTCTCTACCCCTCATTCCAGTATGTTCCACAAGGCTTAGGTGTAGAGGTTCAACTGTAGATGTGACACCTAGAACTGGGCATCTCTAAGACATATACTCTCTGTGTCCGACCAATTGTAGAACTCTACAATAGCCTCTATCTGTTGAAAGAAGAAGCTTCTTTGATGAGTGCTGCACTGTGTGCTTGTCTGTAAATATAAGGATTCATATTTAGCATATGATAAGAAATTTAATTTGTCTAGAGATATAACAGAGATAGGGTTTTCTCTAGGATCTATGTCCTCTCTTGCTATGTGTATTTGGCTGAGTTTACAGTGCCACCTATGAGTTGACTCCCATTGAGAGGGCTTTAAGTCCAATTAGATAGCTGTTGATTACTCCTCAGACTAGAATTTGCATTTTAATGAGATTCCTAGTGAAGCTTTGGCACACTGAACTTTGGATGCTCCAGTCTAAGGTACTGTGAGCAGATGACTTAACCCTTGATACAGTTTCCTTTATGAAAGGAGGGAGGATAATAAGGAGCTCTCCAGGAGCCCTACAGTTCCCAAGTTCTCTGGCGCTCTGCTTTCTTCCTGGCTACTTCATTTACCTTGAATGTTCCCTGGAGTTGTTCTGCAGTTACAATGAAGGCAGCAGAGAATTGATAGCTGATTTAAAGATACATTACACCCCTTTCAATATTAATAGCCACAAATGAGACTCTTTAACACAGGAGGGGTAAAGTGCTAGTTCTGAAGCCTGGTCATTTGATCTCTGGCTTAATTGAGTTCCAGACTTTTAGTTAAGTTCCAGAAATACCACACTAGCACAAAGACCCATGCTACACTGCAGATCCATCATGTCCACCTGGGGAGGGGATAAGAAAAGACATATCTCTGTAGGAGAAAAAGTACAGCCTTCTTTGGAATCAGTTGATCAGGGTTCAAGATCTAGGCTAGCCATCTGTTGGATTGTTCCTTGCAGTGTGCTTCTGTAAATGGGGTGTAATAATAGCACCTACGACATGGGTGGTTATGAAATTTACATGAGATAAACTCTATGACATGCTTATCCCAGAAAAAAATGAATAAAGTCTTAATATTATTTTCATTGTTACTCCTTCATTTCTAAAACATACTCTTAATTATTCTAGAGATTTGATATACATGTTGTATATAAATAGATTTTATATGCACTTACAAATTACTCAATACTTTCTATCCTCTGAGTTTTATTGAGCATCCATAACATAGAGGGCAAACACTGAGCAAAGATATTACGTATCTACTCCTCACAAAACCTGAAATCAAAATAAAGGTAAAAATAAGAGAAATAGGGGTTGAAGAACTGGCTCATTTAGTAAACCCATGAGGACCCAAGTTCAGATCCCCCAGCACCTACATACAAAAGTGGCATAGCAGCAGCACCTGCCTGTAATCCTAATGCTTCAGAGGCAGAGATAAGAGGATCTCTGGGGCTAGCCTAGCCTAGGTGGTGATCTCCCTTTTCAGTAAGGTGGAAAAATGATTGAGGAAGACACCCACAGTCCACCTCTGGCATCAGTATGCACATGTACACATGTGTGCACATGCAAACATTTGAGAGAGAGAAATAAGTCAGAGAGGTAAGACTCCAACCAAACAGGATGATCCTGAATAAATATGAGCAATTCATACAGATTAGTATTCATCATTGCAGAAACTATTTATTAGTTTTAATCAGTGTTACTATTTAGGGTTCACCAAAGAAATAGAACCAAGAAGATGAACAGAGAGACAGGGTAAGAAAGAGACTGGTGTTTAAATTTAGAGTTAGGCTCACCAAATTATGAGGGATAACACATACAGAATCTGCAGGGCAGGTCAGCAGCTGCAGAGCCAGAGAGGAGCTGATGTGGCTGGAGACTGCAGGCCATGTGGCAAAGGAGTCCTTCTTCCTTGGTCAACTGAATGAGGTCTGCCCACATTACAGAGAGTGTTCTAGTTTGCTTCTCTATTTCTGTGATAAAACACTGACTAAAATCAGCTTAGGGAGGAAAGGGTTTATTGCAACTTCTAAGTAATAGTCTGTTAGAGAAGTCAGATAGGAACTCAGATCAGGAACCCAGAGACAGGAACAGACCATGGAGGAATGCTGTTTCCTAACTTGCTCCCTCTGGCCTGTGCTCAGCCTGCTTTCTTATACAACCTAGGACTACCTGCCCAGGGGTGGCACTGTCTACAATGGGCCAGATCATCCCACATCAATAGCAATTAAGAAAATCCTCACAGACATGGTCACAGACCAATCCAATGAAGGAAATGCCTCATTTGTGGCCCCTCTTCCCAGGTGAATGAAGTTGACAACTGATGCTATCCAGCACAGACATAGTCTGCCTTACTTAAATTCTACTGATTTAAGTGTTAATTTCATCCCCAAATCACCTGCAATATCCAAATTGATGTTTGACTAAATATGTGGATACTATAGGCCTAGTCATGCTAATACATAAAATACCATCTTAGTAGGTTACATTAATACATGAGTGCAATTTTTTTATATCTTTGTCTTCTTGGTCCCATATGCCTGTTATCCTACCAAACATACCAATGAATTGCTTTGTTCTGTTTCTGTATTGCAGCTACAATAAGACACTGATAGGTGCATTTTGTTTCTTCTTAACAAGAAGTCCTCCAACTTTGTGTGAATAACACAGCTCCTCCTGTTACAGTGAGTTAACATACTAGCTAGGCCATTTGCTCAGATTGTCCATAACATCAACAAGCCTCCAACCTTACACTTGTCTCTACTCTACTAATCAGAAGGCTAAGGTTTCTAGCAGCTGTAAAACTTTGCCCAATATTATATATTGAGTTACAACAGACCCAGGATTTCCTACAACTCCTATCTTACTGCAAAGCCTTTGCTAATTCCACTATGCCACAATGCTGACAGTAAAGGTATTATAGTATAGGGAAAAGTAAAGTTAAAGGTAATGGCTCTGCCAACTTTTCTGTCTTATTTTTTTCTTCTCTTTCACTTTTTATTTCATTAATGTTTAATATCATTTTAGGTAACAAAGGGAGAACACATATCAAATATTATCTTTAGGTAGTATTTATCCTAATAGTATACGCTCCTACTTTCAAACTATTTTTCCATCAGTAATTAGTTTGGGTAGTAGCCTCTTAAAAGGATATTGCTGCACTAGGAGAGATGCATCATGGTTAGCTGCAAAGGTACCTACCTCTTTGTGCTCAGTGATCACTTAGAACTGATCTTTGAGAGGCTGGCTCAGCCTCTCAATACTGACACAGAGAATCAATGTGAAAGAGCTGGGTTGGTTAATTGTGCTATAAAGACTTTATTAGGCACTTTAAAGTCTAACAGAAAAATCAATTATCAAAGAACCTGGCTAAAATCATTGAAAAGAAGTTGATCCAAGTATAGTAGATTGACAAAAATTTATTTATTTTTTTGTCTTTTTGAAGCAGGGTCTCCCTGTAGCCCCAGCTGTCCTGGAGCTCACTATGTAGACCAGGGTGGCCTTGAACTCATAGAGATCAGCCTGCCTCTGCCTCTCAAATGCTGGGACTACAGGCATGCGCCACCACACCTGGCAAAAATTTAATTTTTTAAAATGACTCAGAAGCACTTGAGAATTTAATCTTTATCTGACACAGTTAAATTATGAAGAGGTAAAAACAGCCAGTAAGAGCTAGGGAGTTGACTCAGTGGTTAAGAGTGCTGGTTGTCTTGCGGAGGGCCGAGGTTCAATTCTTAGCACCCACATGGTGGCTAACAACCATCCATAATTTCAGTTCAGGGGAATCCAATGTCCTCTTCTGACCTCCACAGGCATTGTACAACATGGGTACACTTACATATATGCTGGCAATAGACATATACACATAAAATAAAAATAATAAATAAAATATAAAAAAAAGAACAGCCAGTTAGTGGTAGCTCTGGATTCAAGCAGTATCATCCTAAGGTTTCCCCAGTGTATAACCAATGTCCCTAAAACAATACACAAAACCCATGGATTTACAGTGTATTGTACAGAGATACAAAGAAAGTACATATCTGTGACAG
>NW_008353008.1:148233-178719 GCF_000622305.1 Nannospalax galili | reverse complement strand
ACAAAGGATTAAATATTTATTTTTATGGATTTGTTTTTAATCAGCTTTTAAAAAATCTTTATTTTTCTGTGATTTCTTGAAATCATTTGGTAACTAATTTTGTAATTTTCATTTATTCTCTGTCTTCAAAAGAAATACAAAAATTATAGAAGTTTTTGATGCCTCAAAATTTAGTTTCACCTGACTGTCGATTCCCAAGTGTTCTAACACAATGTGATTTTGTGATGTGAACAAGGACTTTAGGTTTAAATCCTGGTCAAGTTTCTATTGCATAGTGATTATTCCTTTTATGCCCATAAGAATATAAATTTACCTTAATTTGAGAAATATGAGGTAATTTTTATACAAGAGCTGCCATAAAACCAGAGAGTCTGTCACATAGTAATTTCAATAAAATAGTCACTAAATTCCAATTAGGGAAATGCTTATAATACATGCTGTGGCAGATTCTAGTTACTTGTTTTCTATAAATAATAATGAGAACATACACTATATTTGAGCTAATATGACCATATCATGAATTCTTAACCAGAAGACAATAGAGTGTAAAATTAGCAAAGGAAGACTGAAAACTTGATAATACATTGCCAATAATAAAAAAAGAACAAGAGAGGAAGAGAGAAGGCAAGATGTAGTCAAGGAAAATAAAGTCACTTTTCATCAGCTCTTTACGACTTATGAAAGTTAGTATAAAGATAAAATAAAGAGAGCATTTTAACACTATACTCGAGATTTTTTAGCCCAAGTAATTTTT
Organism: Nannospalax galili; assembly: GCF_000622305.1. Taxonomy (NCBI): domain Eukaryota; kingdom Metazoa; phylum Chordata; class Mammalia; order Rodentia; family Spalacidae; genus Nannospalax; species Nannospalax galili. The sequence continues at coordinate 177,965 of NW_008353008.1, read as the reverse complement.
TTTAATGTAAAAAGTTGAACTCCCAAAGAATATGCAATCTAGGCAGATGAAAAGACAAAAATCACAAATTGCCCTAATCACAGTACATTGTATGCTTGAAAATTGCCACATGCATATATTTTAAATAGTCTCATCACAAAAGTAAGTATGTGAGTGCTATGGTAAGATCTGGAGTGCCCTCCCCCCCAAGGAGTACACGAGTTAAGGGCTTGGTCTCCATTGGTAGTAGAACCTTTAAGAGGTAAGGCCTATGATCTCCCTAGAGGGAGAACATAGGGTCCGTGAGGTTTGTCCTTGGAGGAGACAGTAGGACCTCAGCCCTTTCCTGTCTCTTTCTATACTTCCCTGCTGCCATGAGATGACCTTGGTACTAGTAGCCTTTGAGCATTTCCAGGTTCTTGGTATCTCGTTAAAAAAAAACTGAAAAAGCACACGTGAATGGTGAATTAGCAAGAAGTTTTATTAGAGAGCCAAGCAAAAATACAGGTCAGATACACTATCAAATAGGTTAGTGGATAACTTGAATACTCAAGAATCATGGTTACTGCTTGGGGCTTCTCTTAATGGGGTCTAGGAGAAGGAAGAGATGATTGCTGGAGATGAGGCATAAGTGGTTTTCTGTTCTGATTGACAGACTTGGACTATGTAAGCTTTTCTCTACTATGTGGATCCTGACTCACAAAACATTTTATTTCAATCATAGGTGTGCCCAACAATACATAGTCATGAGATGGTAAATAGAGAATTCTTTGGAAGTTCACTCAAAGGGCACAGTTTGCCTCACTGTGCATATAATACTATGTGATAGCTCATTTTGATTGTCAACTTGATACACCTAGGAAAAGACATCAATTGAAGAACTGCCTCTGTGAAATTGGCCCCATGGCTGTGTTTGTGGTACATTTTCTTGATACCTAATAGATGTATAGATATGCCCAGCCAACCGTAGGCAGTACCCTCCCTAGCCAGGAAGGCCTGGGCTGGTTAAGAAAGGTTGATGAATGTGAGCCCAGGAGCAAATCAGGAAGCAAGATCCTCCATGGTCTCTGCTTCAGTTCCTGCCTTCATGTTCCTGCCCCGAGCTCCTGCCCTGGCCTCCCCCAGTGCTGGACTGTAACCTGAAAGCTTAAATAAACCCTTTCCAGTGGGCCTTAACAGGGATGACAGAGTATATGGGCTCCAGTGGAGGGGCTATGGAAGAATGTTGGTGGGGATGGGGGTATAAAGATGATTAAGATTGTTTGAGATGTTCTGTACAAAATATACAAAAAATTCAATAAAATCAGATTTAAAATAAAAAATAAACCCTTTCCTCTTCCAAGTTGCTTTCGGTCAAACTATTTAATTACAGTAACAGGAAAACAAACAAGGACAGAAATTGGTACCAGGAAAGAAGGGTATGGCTGTGACAGAATTGACCATGTTGTTTTGGGGAAGGTTGTAGAAGCATTTAGAAATTTAGGCTGGAAAAGTCACTGATTGCTCAAAGCTTAATGGACTGTTCTGTGGGCAGTTGGAATATAAGAAGGCTAAACAAGCCAGGTGTGGTAGCACGTCTTTAATCCCAGCACTTGGGAGGCAGAGGCAGGCTGATTTCTGTGAGTTCAAGGCCATCCTGGTCTACATAGTGAGTACCAGGACAGCTGGGGCTACAGGGAGACCCTGTCTCAAAAAAACCGAAAACAAAAAGGCTAAAAAAAACATAAAAAATAGAGACCTGGCTTGTGAAGTTTCAGAGGGAAGCAAAGACTCTATTGGACATATTTGTGTGATTTTTTAAAAAATATTTTATTTATTGTTACAACAGTTACAAACAGTTGTTAGCCACCATGTGGGTGCTGGGAATTGAACCCAGGTCCTCTGCAAGAGCAACCAGTTAACTGCTGAGTCATCTCTCCAGCCCCTGATTTTTTAAAATAAGAATCTGTGGAAGTAAAACATTCTGTGCTTTATTACGACAATAAATGGAGCTGAAAGATTCATTGTGATTAACAAAAGACCACATCAGTAAGGTGAAATCTGAGAAAGTAGTTCCTCAGGGTCAGTACACAGAAGCTCTGATACAGAGGGGGCCAAAGTTGTATCTTAGGCTATCAACAGAACTTAATAATATGAAATATTTTCTCAAATGGTACTGGTTTGGGTAGCATTAAAGCTTCAGGACTGAAGGGGTCATGGAAAGGGCTGAGGCTTAGTACCATATGGCAGGGTCAGAGTCTCTGAAGAGAGGCCAGGAGAGACCATTGGTGAAGATGCAACCTCAGTTGCAGTGAAGACTCCAGGGTATTGGAAATGCCAGGACCATGGAATGACCAACATGGCCAAGGGCAGGTATGGAGTGGAGCCAGCCTAAGACTACAAGGCAAGCTGCATGTATGTTGTAGGTGGCAAAGCCAGAGAAGTGGGACTTTGGAGCCTAGAAGATCACAAGTGAGTCCCACATGTCAGATACTAAACTTTGTACACTGTTGGATTTTGGATATGCTTTGATATGATTATAATTATGCCTTGGTTCTTCCCTTTTGGAATGAGAAAGCATGTAACTTATTTTTTACTTTTTTAAGTGTTAAAATTTTTAAATACTACGAGACTTTTAAAGTTCTACTATATTCGATATTGTGATATTAACATGAGATCTTGTGGACAAGGAAAAGTTCTGGTTTAAAAGTGATGTGTTTATGTGCCAAGTTGACAAGGGATGGACTTGTGATGGCTAATCTTGGTTGTCAATTTGACACACCTAGAAGGAGAGAACCTCAGTTGAGGAATTTCCTCCATCATATTGGATTGTAAGCTTGTCTATGGGGCATTTTCTTGATTGCTAATTGATGTAGGAAGGTCTAGCTCACTGTGGGTGGTGCCATTCCTAAGCAGGAGGGCTTGGACTGTATAAGAAAGGTAGTAGCTGAATGTGAGGATAGGGCCGGTAAGCAGCGCTCCTCTGTTAGTTTCTGCTTTGAGCTCTTTATTTGAGTTCATGCTTTGTCTTCTCTTGATGATGGACCACAATCTGGGAGCTAAAAAAAAAAAAAATCTTTTCTTCCCAAAGTTGCTTTTGATCATGGTGTTTATTACAGCAACAGAAAACAAACTAGAACACCTAGAACCAATCCAGATTTGATTGACCTATCTTCCTTGTTTCAGGGTGTGTTCTGAAGTATGTCTGAATAGAAATAGAACATCATCAAGGTGTTGCTAACGGTAGTAACTTGTTTTCATTGTTTAAGCAGGTATGTGTACAACCTGATACACATAGGGAGTCTCAAGTTGCCAAAAGGTTGCTTAGATACATTGTTAGGAAAAGAGTATGTTTATTACTCAAGAGGTGTCCCAGGTTGCTAAGCTATTCCCTATGCTTGCCTACTTCAAACTGACCTCCACTAATATATGGTCCTTATCTTGATGTACTTCCTTGCTATATGTCCAAAGCAATGAAGCCAAGTGCCCATGCATTGAAACTTCTGAAATCATGAGGCAAAATAAATCTTTCTCTTATTTATTTCCTTCATTTTTTCATTTATTTCTTCATTCTTTCCTTCTTTCCTTTCTTTTTAGAGATAGGGTCTCACTGTGTAGGCCAGGCTGTTCTCAAATTCACAATCGTTTTCTCTCTGCCTCCCAAGTACTGAGATTACAGACATGTGCCACAACTCTCAGCTCTTTCTGTCTTACAAATTGATTATCTCAGGTTCTTTTTTGAGATAGTGGCGGGGAGGGAGGGCTCACTGTGTAATCTTGGCTTGCCTGGAACTCACAGAGATCCACCTTCCACCTACCTCTGCTTCCAGAGTATTGGATTTAAAGGCTTGCACCACCACTCCTGGCCTATCTCAGGTACTTTGTCACAGTGACAGAAAACTAACATAGTTACATCATATATATGCTAATTAACTTGATCCATGATCACTCTATAGTCTATATATGTACTAAAACATATTGTATACCATAAATGTATAGATCTTTTTTACTTATCAATTAAAAAAAACTTTATAAAAAACAGCTTCCCTTAATAGTGCCTTTCTTTTTCTTTTTGTTTTTAACCTCAGGTCTTAAAAAGATAGTTGAAAAGAACTGAACCAACCTGTCAAGTGTCCCACATATTTTGAAATAGCTATAAATAACAAATACAAAAGAAAGCAAACATTGGGCAACAATATCTCCTCTTTTGGGGAAAGTATGTATGAGTTTGAGGTAGGGTCTTGCTATGTTTTCTAGGCTGGCCTCAAACTGGTTAATCTTCTCAGCCCAATTTCTTGAGTGCTTGATTTTAAGTGTCTGCCACCCTGCCTGGTAAAATCCCTTGCCTGAGATATAGCTCAGCCTAAGGGAGGAATAGGTAGAAATAACAGCAATAGTGGGAATGCAAAACCAGGTACTCCGAGAGATGAAACAAAAAGGAGAAAATGTAGCTACTGTTCTACATGTTTCCCTTGCAATTAAGAACACAATTGAGTCTAACTAGGCCAAATCCCCGTGCAGCTAGCACATCCTGTTATTGTAGATTTAGTATCTAGCCACTGATTGAGTTTAATGACTCCGTAAGGAATACAGAGTCATCTATTTCATGGCAGTTGATCTCCAGTTCTATTGCTTTAAGGAAACATTTGGTATTTACTTAACATGCTGTTTATTAAATCAAAATCAAATGTGAATTAATTAACTTGAAAGTGTCACCTAATTTCCTGATAACTATTAATGCTGGTTTCCCATAGCAGGCCCTCCAGAGTGAAAACACTTAACTTGTGCAGTCTCCACATTCTCCCCATTGCATTCCATTTTAATTTATGAGACAAGTTTCACTGCACAAAGCGCTTCCTCCTGTTGAGTCTTCCTAAATGCACACTGAAGTCTGTTTATATATTAATTTCTTCTAGAGTCACAGAATTTTTCTCCTTTCATGTCTCCTCCCTGAAAGACCAAAAGGCTTCTTAAGTGACTATCAGTGTCTCATTATGAACACTTAATTAAAACTCTGTCACCACTAGAATCAATCTGGTCATCACTTTCATGCTAACAAGCAAAATCATTCAAGCTGTGCAATATGTACTATTAAGTTTCCAGTGTGGCTTTAGAATCTCAATCAATTCTTTAAGAAATGCCAAAATGCTTTTCCCTTTGGCTTAGCAATAGCCACTGGGAAATACATACATATAATCCCTTCCTGGCTATGCATGTGCTGTAACAATAATCAAAGCTACAGGCCCAAGGAAATATTGCAGTTTGCTGTAAGATGCCATTTAATACCCACCTAGCTTTCCACTTGGCTCAGCCAGGTGGCTAGGGAAAGTGTTCTGTTCAAATGCCAGTTGTGCACAGGGTTGATCTTCACCTGTTCCCCCAACTCTGTTTCTACAAGGGCTATGCCCCTTCTCCTAAAGCTCCTTCTTCCTCTCACCAACCCAACTCTTTTGCTTGGGTACGCTAGGGTCTTCAGGCCCAGCCCAGATAGCCTTTTGAGAGCCATCACCTGCATTCTTCCCAATGCCAGCCTCTTGGCATTGCTCTGCCATACTTACAGCATCACTGGAGTTCCAAACAGACCATGATACTGTGTGCCTCCCTGCCTTTCACGTATATTCCCTCTTCCCACAATGTCTTTGTACCCCTTACCATCTCCCTCCCATCCTCCAAAGCTCAGGTCCAAAGCCCTCACCCCTTGGAAGTCTTCTCTGATTGCTCTCATTAGCTGGAGTAAAAGTTAAGAGTTTTCTTCTATGGTTCTCATAGCAGCAGGGATCCTTCTCTGTCCTAATAGTCAGTCCTCCACATTCATGAGTTCAGCATCCATGGATTCCACATGCACAACCAAATTCAGAAAGAAATATTTTTTTGGGGGATGGGTATATATCCTTCCTAGTTTGCTTTTGGTTACTCTAGTAAAACACTGAGCAAAAACAACTTGGGGGAGGTATTTCATCTTATATTTCCAAAGCACAGTCCACCTTTAAGGGAAGTCAGAGCAGGAACTTAAGGCAGGAATCTGGAGGCAGAAGCTGAAGCAGAGACCATAGAGGAATGCTGCTTATTGGCTTGCTTCTCCCTGACTTGCTCAGCTACTTTTCTTATACAGCTCAGGGATTTCTCACAGTGGACTGAGCTCCCCTACATAATTATCTATCAAGAAAATGCCCCATAGGCATGCCCACAGACCAAGATGATGACGATACTATCAATTTGAAGATGCCTCTCAGCACATTTGTGCCTCGTGGGCCACGGGTATGGAATCACAAAATCATCAATATGTGAATACATAGTCATACAAATACATACATTAGGTAGGCATTTATATGTGTTTATATATTCTTATCTGTATGCATATGATGTATATTTGTGGTTATGTATATATCTCTCATGGGCAGTGACTCCAATTTACAGAACAAAAGGAGGAATTATTTCTTTCTCCTAGTAGCTTTGTGGGCTTTTTATTTTATGTGTACGCATGTATTGCCTGTGTGTAGGTAAGTGCACCCGTGCCGGGCAATGCCCGTGAAGGACAGAAGAGGCTGTCCGATCTCCTGGAACTGAAGTTACAGACAGTTGTTAGCTGCCATGTGGGTACTGGGATTCGAACCTGGGTCTTCTGAAAGAACAATCAGTGTTCTTAACTGCTGAGCCATCTCTCCAGCCCTGCTTTGTGGGTTTTTTAGTGGGTAAAGCTCAGCATAATGGAATTGAAAACTAAAAAGAATAAAATAAATACAGAAAATAACAGACCCAAAAATGATATTGACCTTGCCACCATTCCTGGCTCTATGTGGTTATTTGGATTGGCAGAGTTCAAAGAACTGAATCAGTGGAGAATCCCCACATCTTATTTCAACTTCAGGCCTCCTCCCCGCCCCAAAAAGGCTCTTTTCTAGTTGTTAAGGAACAACACTGATCTTCCCTGTCAGCCTTCATGTACAGATGCTAATGAGCAATAATAACGTGAAACGGAGTGAAACCAAAGGAAAAAAGACAAAGTGCAGGGTTTCCCCACAATGGAGGCATTTCCTGACTGACATGTTTTCTGCTCCTGAGTCCCATATGACGACAGTGACCTGGACTCGGGCCTCTCAAATCCCGAAGGTACCTCCCCAGCAGCCCTAGGGATGACAAGGCTAGCTATCCACCTGCTATGATTTGAATAGAAAATGTCCCCAACAGGAAAACTGGGTTGTTATAGAAGGCATACTCCCCAGTTATTTTGAGAGGTTCTAGAAACTTCAGGAGGTAGGGCCAGCCTAGCTGGGGAGATATGTCACTGGAGGCTACATCCTATCCTTTCCCTGACATATACTGCCCATGAGGGTGTTGCCTTTACTGCATGTTCATGCCACCATCATGTTCTGCCTCACCAAGTGCCCACAATCAACATAACCAAAGACTCTGGGTGAAACTTCTGGAACTGTGAGCCAAAAGAAACCTTCCCTTCTTTGAACTTGTTCTGTCAGGAACTCTGTCACAGCAATGAATAGTCAAACACCTCCCCTTACTTTTGTCCAGAAAAGAAAGGAGTCGGCTTTCTTCTGTTTCAAAGTTGGGCTCCTATAGAAGATCTTCTTTGAAGGAGCAGTTCCATAGCTAAAACAAATGAAAACAAGCAGAAATACCAGCCCAGAAAACCAGGTCACTTGCTTTACAGTTCTCTCTGGCTTTTACAGGAAGGAAAAGGCCTCAAGCTGAGCGGTAACTTGTAGAGCCCCTCAGTTCAGTGTAAGAGAAGGACAACAAGAACCAGAGAGAGAAGAGGAGGGCTAGGTCTGAATATGACTGCCCACTTCCACTGTGAGATTCCCAGTCTCAGTGATGGAAGTGGCCCTGTGTGTTTTGTACATCGTGGGATCCTTAGAATACAGTGCTGTGCCCGAAAGATAGCAGCTGTTCAAGAGCTGGTTATTGAACATACAAACGAGCAAAGTTTCCTGCACTTGTCTAAGAAATTGTGGATTCTTGACTTGCTATGATAAGCTGTCTGACCGCTAGTATCTTAATCAAGAAAACCTGAATAGCAGTACTTATGCTGGGAGTTTTTTAAAGAATTAAGTAAAGTAATTCAGGTAAACCGCTCAAACACAATGCCTTTCATAAAAAGGCATCTAATAAGTGGTACTTATTTTTTTACAATTAATATTACTATTTACACTCTCTAAGCAAGCTTAAAGTTCTGTCTTACAGTATTTTCTTTTTAACCTCTTAAAGGCAAAACAGATGAAAGCTGGGGGTCCAAAGCAAATTCTTTAGCTTCTCTAAATATATAGTTCCTAGACTTCAAACACTTTCCTCATGGAGTTGGTATGGGAACAAGTAATAAAGCAACTAGGCTAAGCTGAAGAATACCCAGATAGCTGGAAAAATGTTGTTTCTGGGTATGTCTCTGACATGTTCCCAGAATACATTATCATTTCAATCAGTGGACCAAGAATAATCCTTTCCAACAAGGGCATCATCTAAACTCTCAAAAGTTCAAATAGAACAAGAAATCAAGGAAAAATGACCCCTCTGCTTGAGCTGAGACGCCCATGCTCTCCTGTCTTGAACAACAGGGATCCTGCTCCCAGATCCTCAGATTCTAGAACTTGTATCAGCTGTTAACCTGTACTCACCCCCTTGAACTCAGGCTGAATTCTACCACTGGCTTTCCAGGCTCTCCAGCTCACAGGCAGCAGAATGTTGGGTCTTCTCAGCTTTCATGATCACGTGAGCTAATTCCCACAATAAATCTCTTCATTTAGCTGTCTACATATCCTCTTGGTTTTGTTTCTCTGGAGAACCTTAACACACATATGGATGTAGCTGGTTTTCAATAAATACTATCTGGTTGTTAGTCAACACGATCTCCTTGGTGGTGGCAGTCTGAAGGCTGAAGCACACTACATAAATCATTCCGCCCTCAGAAAGGAAACATCATTGGCCCCATTTTCTGAATACATTGAAGTTCAGATAGTTTAACAAATTTGTCCGATATCACACAACTAATGAGAAGAGTAGTGGGATTAAAACCGGACTACACCTTACCCCCTAATAGAATCTTTTCTCTGCCTCAGTCCTATCACTTCAAGAAGCTGCATGTACACTTGCCCAACCATCTGCATTGTACCCCCAAAAGATCCATGTTTGAGCAGGAATCTTACCCAGTACATTGAGGCTGAAATCTAGCACACCTCTGACCCTCATAAATCTATCTACTTTGGAGACTGATGCTAACTCCACAGTCAGTAGGGAGAGGTGACCCCTTAGATTTATCGTGAAAGACAAATTTATCATTCACCCATAAGCAAGTATAAAAATCTTAGTCTGTCTCTTAAAATGATTTCATTTTATGCCATTTTGTGTCCATGCTTCTTTTTTTGCCTTTCTCAACTTTTTCTGACCTATTTCTATACATTTGTTAACACCTTACATCATATTAGGAATAAGGTTGGAGAAGGATAAATAAGCTGGCAAATGCTCTACAGCAGGTTCACTTGAATGTCCCAGGAAAATCAAACCAGACTGAGGGAAGCCACCTTTCTTCCTACAGATCCTAGCATGTCCCTGCTCAGTGACAGGTGAGCCATGTAGGAAAGTGCTAGCTCCCAAGATGCCTCACTGAGCCCAAGAAACCAAATGAGCTATGGACAGCCATGGATGTGAGGCCTGCAAGCAAACTGAACATAGTTATCAGGCTTAGATGCCCAACATTGGAAAGCTAATGAGAAGGTCCTGGGGCTCATCCACCTACATGGGGACCACCATCATCCCTCAAGGAAACAGAGGGACAGGAGCAGAGGTGTCTTGTGTCTTATGCCCTGTCCAGGGGATGAGGTTTAGGTTTATGGTTCTGAGAAGGAAGAAGAGGCAACTTTGCTAAACTTTCTAGGCTCTGCACCAGTGTATGAACAAAGCTGAAATGTCTGAATCTACCTAGCTTCAGATTTGGATTGGTGCTGATACTTTAATTTCACAAGGAAGGATGTTTTAACATGTAGATTCACTAATATCTTCTATGCCTAAAAGCCTCTGATAGTTGCCATTTCACCTTTAAAATCCCAAGTTTTTACTATAGCCTCCAAGATGTCAAAAGTCTGGTCTCTGCCTACTTTTCAGGGTGAGCTCCCACTTCCCCTCTTCCCCCAGCTCACTCCACTCTTCTCTCAGGGTGGGATGCATCACCTAAGACTAAACTGGCACCACCTTGATAAAATCACATGGGTCAGATCAGATACCACCCCAAAATATGTCCTTTTGTTAAGCTGATCAAGCATCAGGCACTTAAAAAACACTGACTATGTAGAAAGACTTTTCTGAACTCCCCTTCTCTGCCTAAAGACAGATCTCCCAAAGGTAATCCATGGTCTTCGGTCCCCTCCCTTGTCATTTCATCAATCAGATATAATTAGACATCATCACAGGAGAAGACACTGGAAATCCACAGCACACCCAGACAACCTTGCCACTATCGTATCTCCCATCTGTTCTTCCAAGGTTCATTTGCCTTTCCTAAAATCTTTTCCTCTCCTCTAAGTGACCTACAGTCCCTCTGTATTAAGATACTATGTGAACTCAAATCTCAATGCTTTTTTGAGTATTTGGCTTTTCACCTGTGTATTAGTTACTTTTCTGTTGCTATGACAGAAACATTGACCGAAGAAACTTATAAAAGGAAGAGTTTATTTGAGCTTACAGTTCCAGGGAAATTATAGTTCATCATGGTGGGGATGCATGGTGGCTGGAACTGGCTGGAGCAGGAATGGAAGCTAAGCTCTAACATCTTCGAGCAGGCACAGGAAGCAAGAGAACAACTCAAGATCTTGCAAGGCTTAAGAAGTCTCTAAGCTGGCCCCCAGTGGTGTGCTTCCTCCAGGAAGCTGAACATGTGGTAATCCACTTGGTTATGAGATAAGAAATTAGCATGCACTTCCTAAGTGTAGCTGCTAGGACGGACAATGGTGCCTAGCTCAGGCTGACAGGAAAATATGTCCCACTGTGAAAGCATAGCAAATGTTACAGGAGCCAATGGAAAAGAAGCAACAGAAAAATGCTGATGGAAAACTGGTCTGACCATGATCTGGGCCTGAAAGTAAGTCTTAAAAGTAATTTAGTTTAAGAAAAAGTAAAGTACAAATGGAAAGATACCAAGCATGACCTCCCTGCAGAGAGTTGGAAACAGTGTAGCACTCCTTCCACAGGAAGATTTTAATAATAAGGCTAGTAGCATAATGAAGTAGAGGGCTGTGAGGTGCTTCTCCTTCAGAGGGTGATCAAGGCTGGGATGCAGATGAAGACACTGAGGCATAGCACAGCTGAGTAAAAGAAGCTACCTGTGTTGTTCATCTGCGGTGTCAAGCTCAATAGAGGGCTCCACATTCAAAGCCCAGGGGTCTTTCCACGACACAGGTAAAGACTGAAGTACAGTATAGGTCTGCAGAATCAGAAAAACGGACCTTTTGAATGACGAGGTGTTAGGCCATACTGGCAAACTAGCTCAATATCTAAGATAGGTGCGTGAGCAGACTTGTCCAAGCTTTGGGTCAGCAGTGATCCATTCTGTGTGGCCCTAGGATTTCCATCGGAGTTCTGGCCACGAAGGAGGGAGGAACATCTACAGTGACAATATGGCCCCTCTGAGCACACTAGAGGATGATGAGTGCCTTAAAGGAACCTTTAGGTTACTCTCAGCCCTGCCACCCTCCACACATTTCACTAGGTGACTCTGTCTACATCAGGGAAGAATTGGGATAAGCCCCTTCAGTTCCTCACATGGAACCCAAGCTCCTGCCACATACCTCTACTAACAGCTTCCCAGATCCTCAAACTCATCAGGTCTCAAACACTGCACATCCTCCCTGACCTGCAGCCCCTCCTCTTCCTACCTTCCCTGTTTCAGAGAATGCCTTCAGCATCCAGTTAGTTTCCATGTCATTTAGCACCTCTGTCCCTCCTCTATCACCGTCTCCTCAAAGCACTTTCTCTTGGCTCACCTCCCTATTACCTTAGCCATGCCCTGATTCTGGGGCTCCCCATGCTCTGACTGAGTCATGCAGCAACTTCTGAAAGAACCTGTGCTTCCTTCACAGTGGGTACCCACACAGCTCAGTCTCTGTAGTGCTGTCCAAGAGGCAGGTCAATGTGCTGAAGGTCCTTGGTAGCTCCCACGAGTCTAAGGATAAAGTGTGTACTTCTGGGTATAGCATCAGTCTGAGATCTCATAGGATTAATCCACATCCTCCTCTCCAGCCTTTGTGGTTGCAGGAACTGGGGGATAATGTAGGGCTCAAGAGTTATCCAGGAGGAGGAAAAGGTTGCCTTCATTCTTTCCCAAAGCTAGAACAAAATACTTGAGATCTAGTAATTTAAAATGGAATTTCTTTTTCTTTTTCTCATGTTGGAGGCTGGGGAGTCCAACATCAAAGCACTGGCAGGTGCTGTGTCTGGACAGGAATGCTCTCTGATTCTAATACGACACCTCATTGATGTGTGCTCTGGAGGAAAAAAAAATGCTGTCTTTACATGTCAAGAAAGACTGGAACGGCAAACTCACCCTTTGCAGCCTTTATAGGTGTGTCCTAGTTAACTTTCTATTGCTGTGATAAAACACTCTGACCAAAATTAACTTAGGGAAAAAGGGTTTATTTGGCTTACATGTCCCAATCACAGTTCATCACTAAGGGAATTCAGGGCAGGACCTCAAGGCAGGAACCTGGAGGCAGGAAATGAAGCACAGACTATGGAGGAATGCTGCTTACTGGCTTTTCCCCTGGCCTGTGCTCACCCTGCTTTCTCATATAACTTAGGGCCACCTTCCCAGGTGTGGCACCACCCCCAGAGGTCTAGGTCCTCCCACATCACTCAATAATTAAGGTAATACCTCACAGATATGCACACAGGCTTATCTAATAGAAGAAGTTCTCCCAATTGAGGTGCCCTCTTCCCAGGTGTGTTAAGTTGGCAACTGAAGCCAACTACAAGGCACTAATCCACTCATGAGGAAAGATCACTCTTGTCCTATTTCTAAAAGGCCCGCCACTCCACACAGGTTCATTGGGGATTATGTTTCATGTGGATTCTAATGAGAACACAATCATTTGCAATAAGCAGAGAAGGGATTCCAGCTCCATTCAGCCTCTCCAGCCTCAGACACTGCCACAGCGTCCCCTGCATGCTCCTATGCCTAGTACAATGACGCACCTTATACTGGGGTCCCTGTCTTTAAACTGGAGTTAAGGGAGCCTTCTCTCCTTCCTACCCTTAATGTGTCCTCAATCTCTGTATTCATTTTCTGGCTTCTGCTCACACAACATACCCAAAGCTGAGTATATTAAAATGACAGAAACTTCCTGTCTCATGGTTCTGAGGACCAGAAATCTGAAATCAAGGTACTGGTGAAGGATCTGTTTCTGGTAGTTTCTTGACTTGCGTCAGCATAGCTCCTTTCTTTATCAGGTGTGCTCCGTGTGTGTGTGTGTGTATGTGTGTGTGTGTGTGTGTGTGTGTGTGTGTGTCTTTGTGCCTGAATGTCCCCTTTTTCAATAAAGACACAAGTAATAGTGGGATAAAGCCCATTGTGCTAATCTAATTTTAACTTGATTATCCCTGTAAAAGCCTTAATTCCAAAACACCTGTGATACTAGGAATTAGGATTCCCACAGCTCTTTTTCTTCTCCTTTTTAGCAGGATGGTGCTATTAAGTTCATAATGGCTCTGAAAGCCACAATTTGAACATCACTTATTGACCAAATCAGGCTGGGTGACGCTGCTTCTCAACGGTCCAGCCAGGTCTTCAGCAGATCACACCATAAGGTTCACTTACTTGCCTATTCCCTATCTAACTGAAACTTGGAGAGAAGGAAAGAGAACTTTCTTTTCTATATCCTTACTCAATCCAGTGCCAGATACACAGCAAGCGTCAGGAGTTTGTTGAATGGATGCAGATGGTGACGGATTTTGCCAGCTGTTGATCTGGCTCCATTATGTAGCTTCACCACAGGGTTACAAGTGAACACATGGTCAGTAGCTCGAGTGACCTCTGGCCATACTCTGGCCTCAAGGACTAGGTGAATCAGCACATTTAGATCATTTGTCACAGGCCAGCCTATTCTTGAAAACTGGGAACTTCAAAAACAGTGACTCACAGGGTATAACTCTAGGGCTCCATTTTCTTGAATGTCATCTTTCAAGCCCTGGTCATAGTTACCAGATTAAAGAAGGAAATTGTTTTCAGTTGTTTTCCTCCATGATAATTCTTAGTGTCCTCTTGTGCGACTTTTAGATAATGCTCCTTGAGGTCAAGTCATGGCAGAAAAGTCAGAGCTGGTGCTGAAGCGTGCAGCTTGCTTCTCTTCTAGAACACAGGAAGTTGCAAGGTTGAAGCAGCATCCATTGCTTCTCCATATTCATCTGCCTACTAGTCAAGGCCACTCAGGAAAGACCTGAGTCCCTATCTGGCTGGAACATTCAGGATATAAGTTGGTGCCAGGATTAATGTCTATCTGCAACACTTGTCTTGCTTGAGGAAAATTTAGAAATTAAACCTTTATCTTTTTACTTAAAAATGAATTTAGAAGTATAAGCAAGAGCTGCCCTTCAATTACCATCTCTTGTGTTTACATTTTTGTCTTTGTTTCTGTCCTTTCCTGCTGCCTTTGACTTGATAATTTAGAAATAGCAAAAACTTATTGCTCACAGTTCTGGAGCTTAGGAAAAGAAGGCAAGATCAAGGAGCCAGCAAATTTGGTGCCTGGTGATGGCTCACTCCTCACAGATGGCACCTTTTATGTGTCCTCACATGGTAGAAGGAGCAGACTCCTTCAGGCCTCTTTATAAGGGCGCTAACCTCACACATGAGAATTCTACCCTCATGACTTCACCATTTCTTTCTATTGCATTGGAGATTAAGCTTCAGTATATGAACCTGGACAGGGGCACGTTCAGACTGTACTAGCTCTAACAAACTGTGACATAGGCTGTCTTCTCTGAGCATAAATATCCACTCAGTGCAACAGGACAGACTTCATGCTTGGATCCACCCTTTTGCTCTCAATGTGCTGGAATGGTGGCAGCAGGGTGGAGGGTAGCTGAGGCAGCGTAACTACAGTTCATCTCACATGTGCTTTTGATGTTCTAAGATTCTTCAAGGTGAAGGCAAAGCAGGTGATCAAAGGACGTGCCACCCCGAAGGACCCTATCTCTTCCATCCAACTGAGACTCTAATACTCTAGGAATGTGAGACCTCAGAGACTTCCCTTTCCCCAGCTCGTCACTATGTTGATAATGGCTTCTTTTCTTTAGGTATCATTTTACTAATTCTAGTGACCTGTTACTGACTACTGTCAGAACAGCCTTCTGAAATAGACACCCTGTTCTCCCTATTTTGTTGGAGAAGAACATAAAGGGTTATTAGTCAAACACTCATGTAGTCTGTAAGCAAAAGATCTAAGATTCCAGCTCAAATTGGCTTAATCTGGGATGTCTTAGCTAAATCACTAGCCACATCAAATCTTGAGACATCAAAGTCAGAAGCCAAATTTTGGATTGAATAGAACTTAACTGTACCCTCTGCATCTCTAGCATAGAGCTCATAATCTGATCTTGCTAACATAACTAGAATCTTCCTCTGTTGTTTCCCTATCCTCCATCATCCCCCAGTTTTTGACACAAATGGAATGAGGCAAGGAGGCCACTGAACAGAAGCACAGAAGGGGAAAAGCAAGCTCTCTGGGCACAAGTAAGCCTCATGCAAGGATTCCCATAGGAATCCCTGTGTAACCTCATCACAGCAACTGTGCTCAGAGTACACATCCCAGACTATCAATAGACCCATGTACGGACTGCAGAAATTATAGTGGTTCTACATACCTTGCAGGTGAGGAAACAGTACATAGATAAAGATAGAATTATGTCACAGGTTTCTAAAGAATTCATGCATGTGCCAAGGCAAGAGGCTGAGCTACAGGAATCCAGGCTTTGCATCTCAAGCTTCTCATAAACCATATGTACAAAGAGAAGAAGCTAGGAAATGGCCTATGCTGATCCCAAAGAAAGATCCAGACACATGAATTTTCTTCATTTTAAGCTACTTCAAATTTATGCATACATGGCCCAGAAAGGTCTATAAAAATAGACTAGTCACTCCTGTGAGATTGGTGTACAGCTTTGGTGACAATACAGAAGTCAGAGGTGCTAAGGGAGGGGACCCCACACACCTGTACCTAAAGCCTTTCAGTGGCACCCATTGTCTTGGGAGGAGATCCAGGCTCCTTGTGGGATAGGAGGCCTGTACAACATGGCACCTGCTCTAGCCCAGGCCACTACCACACCTGGACTCCTGGGCTTCTGCCAATCTTCCAACACACCTGCTCCCTTCCCTCCAAAGTAGCTGTACCTCATATCTAGAACAAGACTTCCATGCCCGCCACACCAGCTGACACCTGCTCATCTTTTACATTCCTCCGTTTAGATACTGGCTCAACTCTACAGAAGTCCAAATTGATCTGTTTCATAGATTCTCAACTATAGTTCTGTTCCTTTCCAAAAGCGCTCATTATGATGGTGAATATTTCCTTTACCAGAACGATCCCTGAAAGTAGGCCTAAGATCATTGTGTTCTTACTGTGAACAATTGTTTCAACAGCATGTTGAAAGTGAATTGATGAATGAATTGGTAAATGTGTACAGGAGCTTGATGTATTGCCTTTACCCCCAAGAGGGCTCTTACACTTGCTCTGGTCTTGTTCTCGGGTCTGTGCAAGTCTAATCAAACCAAAGATCCACCTAGGTATTTGGGTTTCTACTGTGTCCCACTGAAATTATAATCTGTAAACCTGTGCTGAGGCTTCATCCATCAGACACCAAAGGCCAAACCTGCCATCATCAATAACAAGGATGGTCTTGACATTGGCACTGGAAATGAGCAGAGTGTTACAGGCCCAGCAACTTAGGGACACCAGCAACTACACAAGTTTTGTCAGATTGCCTCTGGTTACTCAAACAGCGTCTCTAGGAAGCAGAGAGGACTCTCAGCAATGAGATAGGAATTCCACAGATGTCAAACTCTGTTGGTTACTTTGTCACTAAAATGTGTATTAATTCTTCATCCAGATTAAAGATGTACCAAATTTTCTTAACAAATTAAAATGTGTTGTTAATTAAGAGTGACCTGTTCAGTAAAAGAAAGGTCAGTGCTAATTATTTTGAATATCAGAGAAAGTAAAGCTGTTTATTATTAAGATTGACCTGGCTAGGTCAGAAGATATATAGCACTTATGTGCTTTGGAGTTGTCAGAAGGGACTAGTCATTGTGTCAGTGAGTCTGATTTTTCAAACTAAGTGTTAAAAATATATTTGTATCTGTTACCTATATCTTAGCTGTGGGCAATCCAAGTTATGTTACACTTGAAAGTTTAGAAAGGAGGTCAGGCCTCTGAGCATCCAGTCTCATCCTGGGCTAGTCTTTTGAAGAAAAGTGATCACACACACACACACACACACACACGGGCTTACTGGTGTCTGCTATGTGAACTAACCAGTAGAAAGTCAGTGTAGAAAAAAAGAAGCACATGGCTATTGTAGAAGGAAGAGTCAAGGAAGGAGGGAGAAGGACTTCTTGGGTTTCCTCACATGACCCCCACTGCTCCCTCTCTGCCAATACTCTCCCCTCTGACTCTGAACCCCTCTCCATTGTTCCATTGTAATTTAATCACTCCACACCTTCAGACTCCAGGGAGTTCTGCCTGCCCCTGACTGACCCTCTTTGACTTGATTGACAGCTGGCTCAAACAGGTGCTAACTTTGACTCTGTAGCATGCTTATATTTCTGGATTACAACAATCTGGAAATGTTTTCCCAGTATGAAGCCCAAGATTTGGTACATCAGAGATGATAATAAGTATTTACTGAGTGTGTATCAATATCACCTTCCTTAAAGGACTCTACAGGGGTTGCTCAGCCCTTTGATCCCCACATACCAATAAAACTGGTGGACATTCTTCCTACTCTCTACCACTGCTTCTGGACATCACCCCTACCCCCGCAACACACAAAACCAAAAAGTGCTACTAAGAAACCAAGTACAAGTATTCCTCTCTGATATCCATGATATCAGTCATCCACTCAACTCCATTCCTCAAACAAGTTCTCCCTTTCCTAACATGTTACTCATTGTCCCATGCACTGATTCTATCTACCACTACTCTAACCTTAACCTGACAGAAGCTACTGAAGAGAACATACTTTGGCTTGTGATTGAAGAGGGCACGATTCATCATGGCTGGGAAGGTGTGGCAGCTGGAGATCTGTCCACCATAATGGGAATTCAGGAAGCCCAGAGCTTCTGCTGGAAGTGAGGCCAGGCATAAGGCTAGAGGCCCACCCTCCAGAGGCTCACTTTCTCCAGCTAGACCCACCTACTAAAGGTTCCATAACCTCCCAAAATAGTGCTACCAGATGGGGACCAAGTGTTCGAACACATGGACATATGGGATCAATGCTCATCCTTGCAAAATATAGGAAATGGAATCCAATAGCTCATTAAAAGGATCATCCATTGTGATTAAGTGGGATTCATTCCCAGGATGCAAGGATGGATGAGTTCAAAGTTATTTTAAAGCCCTGTTCCTTGCTAATTAGGATTCAATGAATCTATTCTGTTACAAATTGGTGCCTGCTTAGTTTTAGATTAAAATGATCTGTACAGCTGTATTTATTTTGCTTATAATAGTGAAAAACTGGAATTCTATGTGTAAAAGAATACAGTTAAATAAGGTAACTCCATTGGATGGACTATTATAACATGATTAAAACAAAGATGATGAGAAGAGTATTATACTATGGAACATCTTTAACATTTAAGTCAAAAGGTGTATAGAACCAATGTACATAATTTAAAATGTATGCGTTCACATTTTAAAGCAAAAATTATGTAAAGAAATATATAGACTTGGGTATTTGACCAAGGTATAAATAAATTATATGTTTAGGAGATAGAATTATAGAATTTTCTTTCTATTATACCTATATTTTTATGAATTTTATGAGCAGGCACAATTTTAATGAATGTTTTTAATAAATGGTTATTTAAAAATATAAGTAAACCTACCTCAATGGCTACATTATTAAAATGCCAGAAGATACAGGTAAAGGAACCAATATAAAACCAATTGTTCATCTCATGGAAGGGAAAGAAAGCAGAAATGACTCAGATGCCACCAGGGCAACTACTCTCTGGAAAAAAAAAGAAGGAAAGAAAGAAACATGGGACCCACACAGCAGACCCTTCTAGAAGGTAAAAAGGAACAGGCTGTGCTTTCCTTCAATGACCTGAAGCATGTTGTTAAAAGCTGTCCTTCACATGATACATTTTTAAATTTTGATTTCCCTACTACTTTCAAGGACTGAAACCATCCTTTCTACTCTGAAACTCCCAGAAACTGGAAGCAGACTCCAGGTTCAGCTCGAGGCCTTTTCTACCATGTAAAAGCAGGACTAGGGCTGAAGATTGAGCATCAGGTGGCTCACAACCACCTGTAACTCCAGCTCCAGGAGATCCAAAGCCCACTTCTGGACTCCACAGGTACCTGTATTCCCAGGCACCTGCCCACACACAGACACACACACATACACATTGCTATGTTTTTTCCATGTGAAAAGAGAGTGCCTGAACAAAGAGAGGCTGTAGGGTACCCTCTTCCAGCAGGGTCTCCTAGGCACGTGTTTTCTTAGACTTAGGAAGACATGCAGAAGTCACTGCAATTGTGGTCCCAGGGTTCCAGGTCACATCTCAAGCTTACAGCAGAACTTGGCATGTCTATGCAGTATTGGTTATACAACTATATAAGAACCAACAGTGAGGAGGTCTTGGAAGCTAGTACCAGGGCTCCAGAAAGTTGCTGAGGCCAGGTAATAGATAACAGACTTGAGTTCCCCACTTGGGACTTCTTAGAAGGCTGTATGAGAAGATATAAATGTAAAAACTAAACTGCAGTGGAAACCCCAAGTTATTGGATAGGCCAGAAACATGGGAGATTGGTTGAAAGCTGCAGGAACCAAGTGTAACTGACCTGAGAGTTTATGTCAAAGGCAACAGAGCTGGAGGGGTGTTACTAAATCTTACTGGAGCCTAGACGATGTCACAAGCCCCAAATATTAGACTTTTTGCCCTGCTTAGTATCAGTCCTGCTTCCATCTTATCTCTCCTAGCTATGCCTCCATTCCTCCCTTTTGGAATGAGTCTACTTACTCTGTGCCATTGGATACTGGAAGTATGTAACTTGTTTGTTGATTTTACAGGGGCTCACAGTTAAGAAATTGCCTTGAGTCTCAGAAGAGACTTTGGATTTTTAAACAGTGTTAGAATTGTAAGACTATGGTAACTTTTGAAGTTTGACTTGAATACATTTTGCATATGAGATAGTCCAGAGCTTATGGAGGCCAAAGATGGAATGCTATGGTTTGGTTATAAATGTCCTCAAGAGGCTCGTGTGTTTGAACACTTGGTCCCCAAATAGTGGCACTATTTGGGGAAGTTGTGGAGCATTTGGGAGGTAGGGCCTAGCTGAAGGCTGCTGGGGCTTGAAGATTATAATCTATCTTTGCTTCTTGATCCACCCAGGTAAGTAAGCTTTTAACACAGCTGCGAGACACTGCTGCCAAAATGCCTTCCCCACCATGATGAACTATGTCCACTCAAACTATGAACCAAAATAAACCCTTTTTCCTTAGGTTGCTTCTTGTTGGGTATTTAGTCAGTCATGAGAAAAATAACTAACACATTCACTCAAGAGAAAAGAGCTGAAGGCAGCCAGCACTATCTACACAGTGAAACTTATCTGGGTCATGAACAGACTGGAAAGGAGGAAATCGACAGCCTCTACATTATCCTTGTAAACCAAACTTATGAAGTGATGGCAATTGTTCCATTAATCTCAAACAGTCCTGGGAATTATGTCTGCAAGACTGCCATTTGGTTAGAAAAGAACCATGGGAAATCGACAGCCTCTACATTATCCTTGTAAACCAAACTTATGAAGTGATGGCAATTGTTCCATTAATCTCAAACAGTCCTGGGAATTATGCCTGCAAGACTGCCATTTGGTTAGAAAAGAACCATGGGGATGAAGGGCAAGGAGCTCAAGTGAGGGAATAGTAGGAGACAGGTGTTATCAAGAGAGGAATGGAGAAAAGGGGTATATTTTAACAGGCGAGGGAGTAGGAGTGGTTGTACAGGGGGAGTAAGAAGTGAGATAAATAATGCTCAGATGGTGTAAAAAACCAGAGGGAAATAGATTAACTCAAATTTTACTGAATAATACACATTATATATATATATATGGAGAAAGAGAGAGAGAGAGAGAGAGAGAGCGAGAGAGAGAGAGAGAGAGAGAGCGAGAGAGAGAGAGAGAGAGAGAGAGAGAGAGAGAGAGAGAGAATATGTATAGTTGAAGGTTGTATAACACAGTGCCAGGCAGGAGAAACCTTCCTTCAAGTTGTTGGTCAAGGTAATCCAAGAAACTCCCAAAATAACACAAGCTGTTGCCACAGTCCTTGATTGCCTCCCAGAATTTGAAAGTAAAACCCTATTGCTAAAGACAAGACATACTGTGGACACAGGACTTGGAGCAATGGAGTGGGAACTGACCTGGAAGCTCCCTCCCTGAAGACTAGGTCTTATGGTATCAGAGGATACTATGCAAGCTGACAAGGGAGAAAACCAATCAATGATCCTATCCAACTGTAAAGACTAATAAACAATAACTGGCCCAGCAAACTATCTCTATTGGTGCAGAAGTGGCACTTTTATCTTGGGGGTAATCAACAACTGCCTAATTGGAATTTAGGCCCTTTCAATGGGAGGGACTTATGTGTGCTACTGTAAATATACCCAAATACATATGGCTGGAGAGATCATAGATCCTAGAGAAAAATCTATTTTTGCCACATCCCTAGGCCAATGTAATTTCTTACTGTACTCTAAATGTGCATCATCATATTTACAGACAAGTGTACCTCTCATCATTCATCATAGAAACTTCTTTTTGCAACACATGGACACTAACACAGAGTTCCACAACTAGCCAAACACAGAGAATAATCGTCTGTGAGACACTTAGCCTTAAGTGACACATTTTCAATGCAACCTCTATATATAAGATGAATGCATCTTTCAACTCTCACCAGAGATGTTTTCTGATGAAGCAGATAGTAATCAAGACCGAAACCCACAACTGACCAATGTGCAGAGAACAAGAGGTTGCAGAGTACTCATCCCTGAATAGGACGACTATTTCAAATCTCTGCCCCTCAAAGCTCATGGATCATTGTGAAAGACAGGGTAGAGGGATTGTAAGAGCCAAAGGAAGTAGATGACCACAAGGAAACAGTTTTCCAGACAGCTGGTCAGCTACACATATGAACTAACAGCAATAGTGACAGCATGCACAAGTTCCATGCAAGCTCAAACCAGATAAAATCCCAGCATAGACATGGGGAAGTGAGTAAGAAATCCCAACCCAACCAAAGGAACTTTTGGCAACTGATGCCTGCTGGGAGAGGGAGAGACAATCACTTACAAAAATAGAACTCTTGGTAGGTTGACCAGGCTCCAGTGGATGGACCCACACTGAAGGTCATTTGGGGACACAAATAGAACTCTATAGGCTTTAATATATATTAAATATATTATATACATATATGTATGTATGTATATATGAGTGCATTAAGTTGAATTAAATTGGGTAGGGGACAGTAAGGGGAGGTACAGATTATATTGTATGAAAATTGCAAAAATTCAATAAAAATTATTTTAAAGACTGCCATTTGGCACCATGATTGAGAGGAAAATGGGATCAACCTGTTTTAAACTTTACAGCCTGTGGCTGAATCAAAAGTACAGGTGCTAGCCAGCATCCCCTATGATGCCATGCTCTGAGGCACTTCTGACAGGTGACACTTGAAAGCCAAATTCAATCAAAACTGCTTTTGTTCTATATTTCCTGTCATAGTTTATAACATGTCACTGGTTCTTGTCCTACATAGACAAAGTCTAAGATTTAGTAGGCAGTTTTTCCATCCTGTCAGCACTTCGGCTCTCTGTCATCTTTGTAGATTCCTAGAATGGATGCAACAGTAAAAAATACTTAAGTAGCTGAAGTCCTGGCAAGCTGCAAAGTCCTCTCCTCTCTGGTATCAGAGCTTCACATAAACTTTTGCAGGGATAGAACTAGCGGGGCAAGACCTTAAAAACTTTTGAGAAAGTGAATTTCTGGGTTTAGCATAAAGGAGTCTTGCAACAATGTCTTTCAAGTGTGAGAATAACTTTCATACAATGAAAAGATTTGGTTCTGTGACTTCCTGTTCTCATGTAGAATATATTTCATTTTTCTAGGTTGGTTTTAAAGAATTCAATGTGAATGCAGAATACAAAAGAAACGGTCTTGGTCTTTAAGGACCCTCCACTTTTTAAAAAATTATTTGTTTTTATTTGTGTGTGTGTGAGGGGGGGGGATATGTATATATGTATGTGTATGGTGCCTGTGGAGGCCAGAAGAGTGGATCAGATTCCCTGGAGTTACAGGCAATGTGAGTCTCCCAACATGGGTGCTAGGAAATGAACTCTGGTCCTCTGCAAGAACAGCTCTAAGGACCTGCCATCTTAAAGATGTAAAGTATGTATCCAAGAGTTCCAGAAAGGATTTTGAGATATGGCTCAGTAAAGTCCCTACCATGCAAGTATGAGAACCTGAGTTCCAACCTGTGTATCTATATTAAAAGCAGGCCCACATAAAAAGGGATACCCAGCATACATGTTAAAACCAGGTCCATGTACAAAGCCAAGTACTGCAGCATATGCATACAATTCCAGTCCTGCAGAGGCAGATATAAGAGGATCCCTGTGGGTTGCCAGCAAGTCAGTCAGGTTCAGGGAGAGACTGTTTCAAAAGCAATAAATCAGGGAGTGCACCCAGTGTCAACCACTGACCTCCACGTGCGCGCACTCACACACACACACACACACACACACACACACAGCATCGGATCCCCTGGAACTGGAGTTACAGGCAGTTTTTAGCTGCCATGTGGGTGCTGGGAATTAAACCCAGATCCTCTGCAAGAGCAGTCAGTACTCTTAACTGCTGAGCCATCTCTCCAGCCCCCTAACAAATACTTCTCAACACCTGGCACACATCTCATTGATGGTGAGCTAGCACCTTTCTCATCCACTTAAATTTGCTCTTGATTTCCTCCCCTTGTTGATATTGACTTCTCTCCACCCTTTTTCCATCTGAGGTTGTGACCCTTTTATCTTATATAACTCCCAGTAAAGTCACACTAGCCTCTGCAATAAAAGAGGGACTTTTCCTCTTAAATCAGACCGTCTTCTAAAACAGGACTAATCGTTGTGTCTTAGTTGAATTCCAACATGAGAAATCACATTTTACTTTCCTATAATTTTTCCAGCCTTTCAAATTAGAAATGCTATTTCATTTCTTATTCAACTCAGAATAAAGTCTGTTTCAGAGATGGGGTGCCTAGAGGGGCCGGTATCTTCTGACACAGAGGAGGCATAACTTGGAGACCTATGACTAAGCCTTCTGGGGAAGGAGCTGAGTACACTGGGATCCTTTGGGAGTAAAGGTACCTCCAATGCATCAAATTGGTTTTCATTTTATGACTGTGGAAGACAATCTCGTATGACAGATTTCTCCCTCCAGCATTTTACAGCATCTTCTGAGATTCAGAATCAAGGCCAGAGATGCCTGGTAATAGTGTGTGGATGACGCATTGCACAGGGCTGACTCTGACATCATGTTGTCTTGTTCTCAGTGAGAACAGCCCCATGTGCCTTCCCTGCACACCCCTGTTCTGAGTCACTGAGTGATAGATGGTCCAGGAAATGCAAAAGGATGCTCTTCTAAAGCCTCAGAATTATAAAACTGAGGCTTCCAGACTGGGAATGGAGAGTAAAAAAGTAAACTCTGAACAAGGAAACTTTCATTTCTGATTTTGTTTTCATTTTTCATCTCTACTAATTTTTCTCATTATTTAAGTGTAGGATCCTCAAGGAATTTGGGTTTATAAACAAATTTTGTAAATTGTTACTGTGTTGAAGATTTTTATTTGCCTCAAAAATAAAGTTTATTTAAGGGAGATATGGATAAAAATAGGGTTATTTTAAGGGGAGGGGAGAGGGAGGCTTATACAAGGAAGCTTGGGGAAAGAAGGAGCTCAAGAGAGGTTGGACCATAGGAGAAAGGTATTATTAAGGGAGAAATGGGGAAAATGGGGGCACTTTAAATGGGAGACCATGGTGGAAGTGTTAGACAATCCGAGAGATAAATAATGCCTAGCTAGTTTTAAAAGAAACAGAGGGAACCATATTAATTGAACAACCTACTGACAAATTATACATATAACTAGCTCAAGGAATATAATACATGTCTAGGAAAGGTTTATCTTAGAACGTTTGATCTTTGCCCAACCTTTATCTACATAACACATGGTAATTAAAAGTACCAGACTGGTGGAGCTAAACTTCTTGGATGTTTAACAGCCATACTTTGAGGCCTATACTAATTTGGTCAGAGGGACATAAAGTACAGTTTTTGCTCTTTGCCCTCCTAGGTCGATTAAGTTCCAGGGGACTATGAGCATCTCTCAAAATGTCCTGTAATTGTGGTGAGTCACCTGTCCTCTTGTTCAGGGAGGCCATGGAGACCCCCCCAAAAAATGTACTTGAACCAGTATCCAGTCTACAAAGAGGAGGGTCAACACAGAGGAAACATTTCCTCCATGCTTCCAAGTAAAGTCAAGTAGGACCTTTGAGTTATCTTCACATAGATGAAACTGGTAAAAGAAAGGAGCCAGGGGCTCCTTCCAAGCCCATGTGACCCCTAAGGAACAGATCCTCAAATGACCTTAAGAGTAAAAATAAGTTGGTTTATCTGGGCCAACTGTATGGTCTTAAACACCCAAAAGGAAAGTATAACCAAAGATTAAAGGGATCAACATAATTCTTTAAGAGTCCATGTGTATAGCTAAAGGCTACATAACAAGAAATAATGCCAGACAGGAGATACCTTCCTTTTAATTGTTGGCCAGGGTGGCCCAAAAGACTCCCAGACAGTAATCTAACATAGAACTGGGAAAATGAACAGCAGACCCCAATCTCATCTAAAGGAATATTGACAACTGTTTGTTGCTAGATGAGGAAGAGCTGATCTTCTTAAAACAAGGAACTCTAGATAGGCTGACTAGATTCAGCAGATGGACAAGCACTGGAGAATGGCTTGGGTGCCGACAACACAGTGGACAGTAACAGGGATGGCAGAGTATATGGGCTCCAGTGAGGGGTCGGGGGAGGCTATGAGAGGGTGCCATTTGGGATGTGGGTGTATAGATGGATAAGATTGTTTGGGATGTTCTGTATGAAATACAAACAAATCAACAAATTAAAAAAACGGTTCTATTTGAGGAAGAAGCATAAAAATTTGCTTCATGTTAATTAGTAGAGGTGAAAAACATTACCACTGACATCTATGCAATGATTTTATATCCACGCTCAGGTGCCAAGGATCTCAGGAAGTTGACTGTGAGTAATAATCAGATACATAGAGATTAGAGATGCATGTGCAAACATCTGTTAGTAGTATTAAAAATGAGTTTTTCTGTATGAAACATGAAATGGAGATATGAAATGGAGATCCTTTTTAAAGGTTAAAACCTCATTCAATTTTATGTCTTATAGGGTTTATACTGAGTACAATATTGTATAACTGTAATAATTCAACTGTAAATCTAAATATTTGCAGCCAATTTTGAAAGAGATGCATCTTTACTCTGGAAATTGTTATTGAATATGTTAATGCTGTAATGAAATGCTGCTTCTAATCATGTGATTATTAAATAATTTTTTAAAAAATCAAGTTTATTTTCCATAACTAGATTTTCTTTTAGGAATAGTTTTTGTCATCCCATATTCAAAGAAGACTTTATCATCAATGACTAAATAAATCCATGTACATGACATTTTGTGACTATTAAATGCCATTGACCAAATAAGCTCTGCTTACGCCTGAAAAACCTATCATACAAAACAATCTTGAAACATGCAAACTTACAGCAGATTTGAATGATATTAGAACAAGAAAAATATGAAGGATAATCTACTAAAAGGAGCATAAAATTTCAGTCTTATTCAAATACTTTCAACATGGAAAAACATTATATGCTGAACCCCAAATAGTGGGAATTCAAAATATTTTTTTCTTCTGCCTCTACCTTCTAAATTTCAGTAAATTAAGGTAAAATTCAGCTAGCCAAAGTTGCAAGGAAAGATAGAATTATCAGAGATCAGGCCAAGATGTTCGCAAAGGTAGATTTTCTCAGGGTCAAAGTTGAACTTTCCAGTCTATTGCGTAGCACTTCCCACCCCCAGAGCTTAAGACACTGGGCAGCCAGGTAACTGCACAAACCAAGACTCCGAGGGGTGAAGGCAGTCAGGTAGAAGATACATGTTAAATACCCCAATTGTCCCTGTGTTAGTTATTTGCCTATGCTGTGATAAACTAACTGAGGAAAGCAGCTTAAGAAAGGAGGGGTTTATTTTGTCTCACAGTTTGAAGTCCTGCTGTCCTGGGGCAGCAGGAGCATGAGGAGCTGGTCACCACTCAGGAAGCACAGAGAGATGACTGCTGGTCCTCAGTTTCCTTGGTTTCTCCTTTTATTCTGTCCAGGACTCTAATCCATGGAACGGTATCACCCACACTTAGGGTGGGCCTTCTCTCCTCACTTAACCCAACCAAGAATATCTCTACAGATAAGCCCAGAGGTTTGTCTGCTAGAGGATTCTAGATCCTGTCAAGTTGACAATCCATACTAATCATCAAAGTTCCCCTGTTAGAAAAGTACTTCAAAGGGCAAGGCAACATTATTTGGGGTTTTGAATGCTTCAGGCTCAGCACAAAGATTGTTCAGTTGTCACTGGGTCATATGGAAGGAGAATTACTTAGATTGCCACTTCAACAGACCAAGAAATCCCTAGAAAAATTGAGCGAGCAAACCAGACAGAACATGAAGGCTCCTCTAAACCCAAATACTCTGAAATATCCCAGAGAACTGTAGTTCTCCATGCCCCACCCCCTCCCTGCTTCTTCTATCCAACAGAAACAGAGCAGTGAGAGTCACTCCAGTACTCTTTACTGAGCCTGGGGCTGAGGACCTGGAAGGCTTCCAAAGGCACATCATGCCACAGATGCACACATGCCTTCACCGTGCGTTTTCTCTGGTTTGGCAGCTGAAGCACAGTGCAGCACAGGTGACAGGGGGAACTAACAATTCACTTTGCTTCTTTGCCCCAAATAGTTTCAATCTATGCCTTGGAGTAATGCTAACCATTAGAGCTCTTAATGTTCACAAAATTGAAAGAGTTATGATGTTCATCTAAGAACTTGGATATCATAGCTATACCACAGTTTAGCATCAATGCACAAGAGTAAAAATACACAGAAGCATCTGAGACAAAACAACTGTCAGGCCCTCAGGACTCACCAAAGTCAAAAGCCACAATAATTAGAAAGATCCATCCATTACTGGAAATCTTAATACTATGAGTTACTGGTATCTACCAAAAATAAATTAATAGGTATATATAGATGCTACAACATCTGAAAATGTCATATTTTAAGTCCAATGTTTTCTATTATCTTTGGCTGGAAAATGCAGATGAAACTAAAGGTAACAATCTTTCTTGGCTTTTTAAAAAAATTTTGAGATAACTGTATATTTACAGGATGTTGTCAAAATAACAGCAATTTCATGTACCTTTGACACAACTTCCCTCAATTCTAACACCCTGTACAGCACCTATAGCACAGCATTAGCAAAGTTAAGGTAAAGAGCAATTCATCACCACAGGGTCTCCCTGTTGCCCTCTTACAGTCACACCTTCTCCCTCTTTTCCTGACCCCTCCTTAACCTCCCCTACCTTGTTTGCCTTCTTACACCCTGACAACCAGTAATCAGTTCTCTATTTCCACAATTTCATCATTTTAAGAGTGTTATATAGAATCACACAGTATAGAACTCTGGGGAATTTTTTCAAAATTCAATATATTTTACTGAATTTTTGTATATTTCATACAATACATTTTAATCATATTTAGACCTCCTCCCCTATCTACACCCCCACAGCTAATCACAAGATTTCATATGTTAAGGGCTATCAAGTCAAGTTTGTGTATCCAGATGTCCCTCGGTGTGAGTTGATCCACTGAGGCTTGATCAGCCTGTCTAGCATCACTCACTCTATTAAAGAAAACCAATTCTCCCTTACCCCACTGTGATTGGCTGCCAATAATTCCTCTGCTAGGGTCGGGACTTACTGGCCATTTCAGACTTTGGGGGAAATTTTTACCACAATCAATTCACTAGACATTCCTCCAAGTCATTGCCTATATAAATAATGTGTTCATTTGTGTTGCTGAATAGTAATTCATGGTGTGGAGATGCATCTTGATGAACTACCCACCAGTGGAATATGAGTAAAGGAGTAAAGCTGTTAAGAACATCCACAGGCCTTTGTGTGCGCACACAATGCAGCCTCTTATTCCCTCCTTTGTGCTTATTTAGGTTTATTTTTCTTTTCTTTTTCTAGGTTCTAGAGATGAGAGCTTAGACCACTGAGTTAAGACTTTTTTTCTTTTTTTCTAACCTATATTCTTTTTTAAATATATTTTTTAATTTCTTTAGAAGAAGAATTTCATTATAGCTTTAACAGAGTA
>NW_008353008.1:147452-148104 GCF_000622305.1 Nannospalax galili | reverse complement strand
GAATTATTACAGTTATACAATATTGTACTCAGTATAAACCCTGTAAGACATAAAATTAAATGAGATTTTAACCTTTAAAAAAGATCTCCCTTTCATTATAAAAATACACAGATTCACACAGGAATTCATTTTTAATGCAGTTAACACTAAGGTGTTTGCACATGCATTTCTAATCGTTATTTATCTGATTATTACTAGTCACAGTCGGTTACTTTCTGAGCTCCTTGTTATCTGAGCATGGATATAAAGTCATCAGATAAATTTCAATGGTAATGTTTTTCACATCTATTAATTACTAAGGAGCGAATTTTATGCTTTGAAGAATTATTATTTTTTTATTTAATAACCACATGATTAGAAGACGCATTTCATTACAGCTTTAACATATTCAATAATTTCCAGAGCAAGGATATATCTCTTTCAAAAGTGGCTGTAAATTTTTAGGTTCACAGTTGAATTAATATGGTTATAAACCATGAACTCAGTATAAACCCTGTAAGACAAAAAATTGAATGAGTTTTTACCCTTTAAAGAAAATCTCTACTTCATTTTAAGATATGCTGTTTTCTACATTTTTAATGCTAACACACGTTTGCACATGTATCTTTAATCTCTATGCATCTGATTATTACTAGTCATAATTGGTTGCACT
>NW_008353008.1:119134-147021 GCF_000622305.1 Nannospalax galili | reverse complement strand
TCCTTTAGATAAGATTGGGGTCTGCTGTTCATTTTCCTAATTCTATGCTGGATTACTGTCTGGGAGTCTCTTGTGCCACTTCAGCCAATAACTCAACAGAAGGTATCACCTGTCTGGCATTGTTTCTTGTTATATATAGCCTTTAGCTATATATATGGACTCTTAAAAATTATATTGACCCCATTAATCTTTGGTTATACTTTCCTTTTGGGTGTTTAAGACCCTACAGTTGGCCCAGATAAAACAATTTATTTTTACTCTTAAGGTCATTTGAGGATCTGTTCCTCAGGGGTAACATGGGCTTGGGAGGAGCTCCTGGCTCCTTTCTTTTACCAGTTCCATCTATGTGATGATAAGTCAAAGATCCTGCTCAAGAATGGTTGATTTCACTTGGAAGTATGGAGGAAATGTTTCCTCTGTGTTGACTCTCCTCTTTGTAGACTGGACACTGGTTCTAACCTATATTCTTAATGCTATGAATGTTCCTCCCTGCTTTAACTGTATCCCATGAATTCTTATGTTATACATTCGTTTTCATTCCGTTCATTTTTTAACTTTAGTATCTTTGACTCATGGTTTATTCAGAAGTGTGTTGTTAGTTTCCAGGTGTTTGAATATGGTTGATATTAGTACATGTTCCAAAGGCACTTGAAGGAAAGTGTATGCTGACATAATTGAGTGGAGCTTTCTATAAATGTCAATACATTTCTGCTGGTTATTCATGTGGTTGAGTTCTATAGCCTTGATAATTTTCTTTATAGTTTAAAAAATCAACATAGAGTATTGAAATCTTCAACTATACTGTCAATTTGTCTCTTAACTCCTATAAGTTCTACCAGGAATTTTTTTCCTCATATATTTTGCAGCTCTGATGTTTGATACACATATCTTCAGGATAACTATTTTTTATTTTATATTATTTTTACTTAAGGGTATGTGTATGTTAATGTGTATGCACAATGTGTGTGGATCCTGCAGAGGTTGAAAGAGAGTGTTGGATCCCCTGGTGCTATAGTTACAGGCAGTTGTGAGCCACCCAACATGGGTCCTGAGAATCAAACTCTGGTCCTCTGTAAGAGCAGCAAGAGCTCTTAACCACTGAGCCATATCTCTCACCCCTAAGATAGCTTTCTTTTCTCAGTATGTATACTCACCTTTGATCATTATATAATGCCTCTTTGTGGCCACAATTTTCTTAGCTCTAAAGTCCACTTATATGCCTTCAATATAGTTACTCCTGATTTATTTTGATTAACGTTTCATAGTATGATTTTTGGCATGTATCCCCTTAACATTTGTATTTTGTTCTACTTTCAGGTGAGTTTTTTATAAGCAACATATAGTTTGTTCGTATCTTTTAAGACACTCTGTCAATCTCTTAGTTGATTATATATATGTCTTTTTGAGGCAGGGTCTCCCTGTAGCCCCAGCTGTCCTGGATTCACTATGGAAACCAGGCTAGCCTCGAACTCACAGAGATATGCCTGCCTCTGGGATT
The DNA here is from genome assembly GCF_000622305.1 of Nannospalax galili. Lineage (NCBI taxonomy): Eukaryota > Metazoa > Chordata > Mammalia > Rodentia > Spalacidae > Nannospalax > Nannospalax galili. The sequence goes on along the minus strand of NW_008353008.1, from coordinate 145,523 downwards.
AAAGGCGAGTGCTGGAATTAAAGGCACATGCCACCACACCCAGCTTAGTTGATATTTTTAAACCATTCATGTCTAAAGTGTTTATTGATATGTTATTACTTAAACTTGTTGTATTAGTTACTTTTCTGATGCTATTAAAAAAATAACTCAACTTGGAGAAGGAAGAGTTTATTGGGATTGTTGTTCTAAAGGGATGAAAGTCGAATCATGATGGAGGAGGCATGGCAGGAGGCAGCTGAGCAGAAAGCTGAGTGCTCACATCTTTAATCATGCACAGAAAGCAGAGAGAGAAATTTGAAATGCAACAAGATAATGAACTTTCAAAGCCAACCTTAGTGACACACTTGCTCCAGGACAGCCACACCTCTTGAAGGTTCCATGACCTTCCCCAAACAGAACCACCAACTGATTAAGTGTTCAAATAGTGGAAACCTATAGAGGACATTTCTCATTCAAACCACCGCAGCTGCCATTTTATTTTTTGTTTGTTTTGCTTCTTTGTTTGTCTTTTAGTTTATTGTTTCTCATATTTTCTTTTTCTGTCTTCCTACTGGTTATTTAAACATTTTTAGAATTCCATTGAGATGTATCTGTATTGTTTTGAATGCATCTCTTTGTATAGTTTTTGATGACTGCTTTAGATATTACAAAATAAGACAGACAGACAGATGATAGATAAAACTATCTGTTAACTGACATCTTGGGGTCAGATTAGTGGTCTTTACTAATTGGTAGTTGTCCCGAAATTCCATGAGGTTTCTTCTGAAACCAAGGTGGGAATGTTCCTTCTTAAACTCTGGTGACGGTGAAGTCCGTTGGCACAGGTAGAAGTGGAGCCCCAGTTTTTCTGTGATGTTTGGTAGAACAGTTTTCTACGTTTTCTGTCTTGCTAAGCTGCCCTTTTCCTTCTACTTTGGCTAGAGAACACATTTATGTTGGGGCAGTCTTTTGTTGGTGTTTTTCAGTGTTTCCAGGTTGTTGTTTTAAACTTCAAACCTGGAACTTATGAGGCAAGAAGAGAACCCAAAATACCTTCCATTCTGCTGTTACTCAGGCCCTAAGGTTTCTACCTGATTTGCTTCCCCTGTCAACCTTTAAGAATGTGCTTGCATTATTTTATTGGCATTATCTAGGGTTTGTTTTTGTTCTTGTGCTTTTAAGAAAGAATGGAAGAAATGTTTTCTCCATCTTCTCAGAAGCAATTTAATGAAGAACGTTGAAAGGAATAGATCGTTGGCCTGGGTGTTTTGAGACAGCAAAGCACCTGCTAATGATTATATTGTCAGATAAATAGTACACTAGTAGTCACAAAATTTAAATTAAATCTGTATTATTCTGACACATAGCATCAGGAAATTGGTGTTCTTGCAGCAAGCAGGAGCTTTCAAAAGTTTTTAAAAAATAATTCAAAGTCTTGTTGAGTTCTAATTTTGATATCATGAATGTTGTTATGTGGCAGTATATTTGCGCCAGCTTGTCAACACATGTTTATGTGTATTGCAGGTTATAGAAAAAGCAGGACTCAGATTAAATTCCATAAAGCATTTGTTAGCAACTAGTACAGAGCCAACCTGTTTTCTGAGCTGGATGATGTCCCAGACTGTCTTTTTAAGTGTTCTGACTACATTTTAACATTTAAAAAAATCAGAAATCCTAGAGTAAAAACATGAATTCTAGAGAAAAACTTCACATAAACTTTCAGTCAGCTTCAAATGCCCAAAATCTTTTCAAACCTCATTTAAACCTCAAACAACCCCGTGTAAAGGAAGATGTTCTCCTAGCTTCCTGTACCCTCTCACGACAAATGGGAGAGTGTGTCTAAAGATTTCTTAGTACCTTAATCCATTAATCTTAAACACCAGCCACTAAAAATAAAAGAAAATATTTCTAAAAGCCATTGTATAAAATATAAAATTCAATTCACTCACCTATAACATTAATAAAATGTCTAGTCCCAGGAGTAAATTCAAGAAATCTATTGCACATAATACTTAATAACATATACATGAAAATTTCTAAGGGAGTACATTTTGTGTTCACATCTCATAAAATGGCACATGAGGTAGTATATATAATAATGAGCTTAATTCAGGCAGTGCACCCAACCTATATTCATCAAAACATCATGTTGTATATCATAAACATACAGTTTTAGTCAATGTTAAAAATAAAAATAGAATGTGCAGTTCCATTTTCAGAAGCAGTAAAAGTGGCTAGAAGGTTTGGAGGGCTGCCTGCTAAGGGCATTGTTTGATTAGTTATAGATTAACAATTCCTAGAAACATGCACTCCATTTGGAGCAACTGACTGCCTACGTTTGCATGCAGCCCAAGTAACCCATATGCACACATGTACCTCACACTACGTTGAAGTATTTAAGATCTACAGTTATTAATTACACAATATATACAATTGCTTAAATACTTCTTCCTCTTTTCAAACAGTCCATTCGCGAAGAACAGCCTATTCACACATGGGATGATCTGCATGAGTCAGGACACACACGTGTACCAAAAACTGTAAAGCACCTCAGAATTCCATTTCTTTGTCACTGAAGAAAATAAGTCAGTATTTCTTTCTTTTTTCTCACTTGTCATGGAAACACCCACTTGCATCACCTCACATATCACAGAGAATGCTGCTGCAGCCTCTAAGACTAAAAGACAGGAGGAAGGCAGGCATGGGCATAGCCTCTCATACTTCTTCCATAAGTTACTACCCTGGGTTATAGTCAAGTCTTATAAGGCCCTGGCTCTCTGATGGTCTCTGATAGTCATTTATCCAAAGCTTATATTAAGGTGTAATAAACACAGCGTTCTTTAAGATGATTATTTTTAGACTTATTTTTAAAATTCTTTTTAAGTAGAATAGAAGGGGTTGTTAAAGTTCACCAGCCTGTTATGAGATCCTGAAGGGCTGTCGTCTCATCCTTCCAACATGTGAGGTTACTATAAGAAGAAGATCGTTTATGAGAGAGGAAGTAACTCTTAACAGATCCAGGATCTGTTGGTACCTTGATAAGGGACTTCCCAACTCTAGAACTATAAGTAATAAATTTCAGTTATTTATAAATCATTCAGTATATTGTATTTTTATACAGCCATCCCCAAGACTAAGACACTGAGAGAGCACCCTCAAATATGGATTTAATCAGAATCACTAACTTAGAATCTCTGCATTTAAGGGTATTCAACCACCTCCTAGGTAACCTGAGAAACCTCTGTCTTTGGGTCTTAGGAAATATAGTTTGGAAACTGCTGTGTGACCAAGTTAAGTTAAAAACATAACAAAGCAAAAATATTCCAGGCCTTCATTTGGAATATTAAGTAGAAACAGCCACTAAAAGCTCAAGTCATGGTGAACTATTAAAATGGAGCCACCATGTGCCCATGGTGTACAGAGCATGAGTGTTCACACACAACCATTGTTAAACCCAGGCCAGGAAGACTCCTGTTGCTTTTGCTTTACTGATTTAAGAAGTGAACAGAAATATATTGTAACCTATGTGTACAATGGTTATCCAGCCTACTACAATAGTGTGCAGGAGCCTCTAAGCCCTGACGTTCACCCACCACTCACTCACGATTCACCCACAGCGAACTTCCTAGTCTTTAAGCTTCATTCAGAGTAACTGCCCTCCCTACACAAGGTCACTATTTGAAAATTCATTCATTCATTTAGTGGTGCTAGGGAATGAACCCAGGGCCTTGCTTACTAGGTAAATGCTCTGCCAAGCTACATTCCAAGCCCTCATTTTACAATTTTTCTCATATTTTAACTGTACTAGACTCTTCTGCATGTTGCTATGTTTTGATACCCAAATGCTAATGTGTTATAATTGCCTACAATATTCAGTAGAGTAACATACTGAACAGGTTTGTGGCCTAGAAGAAATGAGTTATACCATCTGGTTTGGATAAGGGTACTGTGTACAATGAAATCACTTAAGGATGTATTTTTGAGAACTTTTCCTTGTTGCTGAGTGGCACATTACTGTAGTCCTTAATTACCATTTGACTCTATCCTCTGAAACTCCTGTCCCATTTGGCTCTAGCCACACTCATATTCCTGCTTCTGAAAATGTTCTGTATGCATCAAGATCTTTGCTCTTACTGTATTCTCTGTCTGAAACATTTCCCTCCCCAGATATTGCTGTGTGGTTCCTACTCTCAAGTCAACCAGATATCTAGTGCAATATTACTTTCTCTGAGGGGCTATCCCTTAGTAACCATTCTAAAATGTATCCTAGCTGGACCTTCCCTCACCTTATCTTTCTAGCATCTATCACCACATGAGACATGTGTTAACGTTTTTCCCTCTCAACAATATAATCTCAACTAAGAATCTGTGGTGGTTTGAATGAGACTATCCCCCAATAGGCTCCAAGTATTTGAACATTTTGTCCCCAGTTTATGGCACTGTTTTGAGAGGTTTTAAGAGATGCAGCCTTGCTAGAGGAAGCACATCTTTGGGGGCTTTGTGAGTTCTTAAGCCTTGCCAGATTTTCAGTCCCACTCTGCTTCCTGTACCTGCTTGAAGACGTGATTGCTCGGCATTCTGCTCTGGCCACCTCTGCTGCCATGCCCCCACCTCTGTTATAGACTCTAACCCTCTGAATCATAAGCCAAATAAACTCTTCCTTCTATAAGTTGCCTTAGTAATGGTGTTTTATCACAGCAACAGAAATGTAAATAACACAGTAGATTTTCCCTCAAAGCCCAGAGGTGTTCTTACTCATACTGATGGCAATTTGATAAATGATCAAATAAATTAATGAATAAGTCGATGCATTCTATCAACGTATAAGACATATAAAAGTAGTAATATGAATCATTTTTTCCTAAACCTGCCAGGCTTCAACATCATTTTATACCCATTTGATTATTTGGGGATTCATAATTTGTTAAAGGACATTTTACACCCTAAAGTTTCATATGCATCCTCTAAATGTTCTTGAAATACCCAAAACTTCTCTCAACTATACAATTTTTCCAAGTGGATCTAGATTCATAAATGTTTAAAACACACAAGTGAAAGGTAACATAGGAGATGGTAGGGTATTTTTCCTTTGAAACTCCTTTTTTATCAAGAAAGAAACCTTTTTTTGTTTGTTTGTTTTTTGGTCTTTTTGAGACAGGGTCTCCCTGTAGCCCCAGCTGTCCTGGAAATTGCTATGTCAACCAGGCTGGCCTTGAACTCACAGAGATGCGCCTGCCTCTGCCTCCCAAGTGCTGGGACTACAGGCATGTGCCACCACACCCAGCTAGAAAGAAACCTTTTTAAAAATAGCAACTACAAGTTCTTTTGAAACATCTTATTATGGAAACTTGATATTTAAAAGGAAATCTATTTGTCAAGCAATGTCATTAATAAAAGGTGTTCTTTTGACCTTGACACCAATTACTTAATTCCTCAGCACCATCGGCTATCATCGATCACTGCTGAGACGTGGACACCATGCCAACCAGAGTACAGAAAAGAGAATGTTTGGAGGAAGTGTGCTTCAGAAAGTCAAATATATGCTAACAACACCTTTTTCTTCTTATTATTAATTTATTATTTTTACTTATGTGTGTATGTGTGTTCAGGTGTGCACAGATGCCCATGGAAGCCAGAAGAGGATGTCTAATTCCCTGGAACTAGAGTTATAGCGATAGTTGTGATACTCATAGATTAGCGCATCTCTCAACTCTCACCAGAGAAGCTTCTTCCTACAGCAGGTAGTGATTAACAGAGACCCACAAGTGCTCAGCATGCAGAGAATAAGAAACTACAGAGGACTCATCCCTAAATGGGGCACCGATATCACACACCCCACCAAGGCTCAGGGATCCTTGTGGAAGTAGAAGGAAAAAGATTATAAGAACCAAAGGTAGTGGATGAATATCACAAGTGTGTTTCCTTGTTGCCCAGACACAGCAGGGCAGCTGAACATATGAACCCACAGCACTTGTGATAGCATGCATAAGACCTGTGCAAGCCCAAGGCTGACAAAAATCCATCACTGAGCAGAAAAGAGGGCAAGAAGGCCCATCCTTGGCTAAGGAACTATTGGCAATAAATAGCTGCTGTGAGAGCTAGAGTCAGTTTTCTTTAAGGCTGTGATGTCAGATAGGTTGACCAGACTTCAGGATACAATGCACACTCAAGAGCATTTGGAGAACACAAATTGACTTGATAGGCCTTTCAAAAGAATAGAGGACATGAAATGAGGGGGATAGGGAGGTGGGGTGGCCAGAGGAGGTAGGGGAGGGTTCTAAGGAAGGGAGTCTGAATATGGTCAAAATAGATTACATGTAATTCTCAAATAACAAAATATTTTAAAAATGCATATGCTCAAAGAATATTTAATGTAATTATGGAAATTCTTGATACAATATTGTCATAAAAAAGGAACATGTTTTGGCAAAGTGTGCCCACAGGTAAAATAGTGGCATGACTGTTTGGAAGGTAACCATACAATTTCTGATTGGATTTGAGGCCTGTTCCAATGGAGGGAATACCTACCTGATCAAATGCTTATAGCTGGAGAAGGTCATAGGCCCTGGTAGGGAACCTATTACTATCATTTTGTTAAATGAGCATGTTGTCAAACTGCCTTCTAAATATTTATGTTTATATCAATAGCTTACTGCTGCTTTGACTTTGATCAAAGAAGCTTCTTTTTGCAGTGGGTAATGGTTAATGTAGAGACTCATAACTGGACAAAATCCTGAAAATAAGTGACTGTTCACTGCTCAGTCCTAAATGAGACATCTGTGTCACTCCCTTCAAGGCCCATGGAACATTGCAGAAGAGAAGGCAGAAAGACTGTAGAGCTGGGGGATAGGGAGGAGCACTGTGAAATGCTGTCTTCTGGAGATGACATGACCATTGCAATCATGGGCACATGACAGCTATGGATACCTGCACAATATCAGGCCATTCCACATCCCATCATGGTTTGAATGATGAAGCCTCACCTTTCCTGAAGAGCTATTGGCAGTTAATGGTTGTAAGGAGGGAGTGTCATTTTCTTCAGTGTTATAAACACTGATAAGTGGCCTATTCTTCCCTAAATTACCACCTACCCATGTTCACACAGCAATCCTAATTAAACTCAGTGAGTCAAAAAGGTAAAAAGACAAAGTAGGAGGGAGACTAGCTGGAAAGAAGGGCCCACGGGGAGTGAGAGGGGACAAGAGAGAGTAGTGGGGCATATAACCACAGTATACTGTATATGTATAGAATTGTCAAGAATTCAAACATACCAAAAGAAAAAGGCACAAGTTATAAAACTACACTTTTAATTGAAGCATAATGAATTTGACCCCAATTTTATAAACATGAGCACATTCAGAGATAAACTGAAAAAATATTTGAGGAAATTTACAAAAAGAAATATTAGGAAGATTTAACTCTGGGTTTAAGAGTATTTTTATTGTTTTTGTTTTCAAACTTTTAACAAGTATGTATTTATTTGTAATTAGGAAAATGTATTCTTTTTACTTTAAAAAATTTTATTGAGAATTTCATACATGCATATAAGGTGTTTTGATCAAATCCATACCCACTCCCCCCGCCTCTAACTCCTCCCGTATCTCCCCATCACTTTTTTTCTGACAACTTTATGTACTCTTTCTTTCTTTTGTTCTTTCTTTTCTTTATGTGGCTTTTTGCTACTCTAACATTCCCTAAAATCTTTTAGAGATTAGATAAAAAGCTTCCAAATACTTTCAACATTTTTGGCCTTTGGAATAGAGCATGTTGCTAAGAGGTGCAAGGACATTTTGACTTTTAGCCAAGAAACTGGATACTTTTCTTTGGGGTATTTTTACCCTAACTGCCTAGCCAATTCCTACCTCCTATTCTTATCACACCATCTGCTGAAGAGCTTATCCAAATTGCCAATAGGGAATCGGGTCACAGATCACTCTGGCTTCTTCCATGCTGAACAGTGATGCAGGGTGAGGCAATTGGGGTACCCCTTCAGTGGGTCTATCTAAAAGACTCGCAAATTGCATAACTCTTATCTGTAGGGAGAAAAGAAAGTGCTTGACTGGTGAATAGGAGCTGTGAAGAAGTAAGGGCAAGAGTAATTAGCATTACAAGTTCTAGACGGAGAACCAGAAAAAAGCCAGAACAGAGCAAATTCCGGATGTTCATATCAGAGTCCACTGGAATTTTTTGATGAGAGCCTCCAAAAGCATCCCTCTATTGGGTTCCTCCTCATTTTTCTTTTGTCTGCCAAGGCTGAACTCGAGAGTGATGGACTCAGGATTTGTTTTCAGGCACTTTGATAGCTGTTGGAGTGGCTAGAATCAGTGTCAGTTCCCTCTCAAAGATTTCTAGATAGTGGGAGAAAACAAATTTAGCCATCATTTTAGAACAAGAGTAGGTTGCCTCCCTTAGCTACAAGTGGGCACTACACTATTGGAGACCAAGATTTGAAGTCTTACATCTGATCCAAACTTTCTGCTTACAAACAAAATCATCAATGAGAAATAGTTGTCTAAATAACATTTTATATGGACTTAAGCCTTATGTCTGAGAAGTGTAATCCCTTGAACTCTTAAAGAAATATACTGATCACTTTCATCTTTGTTTATACTTTCCATTTGGGTGTTTAAGAACATACAGTTGGCCCAAATAAACAAATTTATTTTTACTCTTAAGGTGGTTCCTCAGGGGTCGCATGGGCTTGGGAGTTCACCAGTTCCATCTACGTGAAGATAAGTCAAAGGTCCTGTTCGACTGTGGCTGGCTTCATTTGGAAGCATGGAGGAAATGTTTCCTCTGTGTTGACCCTCTTCTTTGTAGCCTGGACATTTTTCAAGTCCATCTTGTGGGGTCTTCATGGCCTCCCTGAACAAGAGGAGAGGTGACCCACCACAGTTACAGGACATTTTGAAAGATGCTCATAGTCCCCTGGAACTTAGTCGACCGTGGAGGACAAGGAGCAAAAAATTGTCCTTTAAGTCCCTCTGACCAGATTAGTATAGATCTCAAAGTATGGCTGTTAAACATCCAAGAAACATTCTCAGATAAACCTTGACTAGATATATATTTTGTTCCTTAAACTAGTTGACTAAACTATGACCTTAGAAATTTTAAGATTATGTGTGTATTATTTTTGTCTCATCCTTAATATATCATAATAAACCTATACAGACCTTCATCAGTTGCTTAGGCTTTCTCATTTTTTTTTCTATCTATTTTGGAAAATATCTCCATTCCCATATCCTTTGAACATCTTTTACATTCTCATCTTTTTTTAAATAATTATGAAATATAATAACATTAACAAATAAATTTTCCATCTGTTGTGAGAATTCTTTTCCTGGGGATACTAAGCAATTCTTATGCCCTTTTAAGGTTCCAGTGTCAAACCAATGTTTAATTAAAGTTTTCCTGGAAAACCAATGAATTTACTGAGCTTACTTACAGAGACGACTGAAGGGTTGCTGAGGCGTATGAGTGACCTGAGGGTATGTACACTGGAAAGCCTTTATCCAGCATGGATCAAGCTGTCTCTTCCTAGCCTTCCCCAGATTATATACTTTAGCCCTCCCCAAATCCAGGAGACCATATGTGATTAGGGCCGAAATACATACAGTTGGCTGGGAAGAGTGGCTGGACATTCCGGTTAGGGTCCAATGACCCTGCTCGCCCCTCCTTTAATGAATGAGCACAACCTCAACAAGCCCAATTGTGACAATGTTTAGCAAGCAGGCACAGCTGAAGTCATGATGATGGTAGATATTTCATGCAGAAGAGACTGCTGTACAGCATCATCTATTAAAAGAATATGGAATTTAAAAGGATTTAGTGCTAGGATCTAAGTCTCCATTCTAAGATTCTTTTCTGTTTATTCATGCATGATTTCATATCCTGATCAACAGTAAGTCCGCTCCTACCTTATTTTTCAAATATTTTACTTATTATTTTATTTTATGTGTATGATTATATTGCCAGCATATACGTAAGTGCACTCATGTTGTGCAATGCCTGCAAAGGTCAGAAGAAGGCGTCGGATCCCTTGAAACTGGAGTTACCAACAGTTGTTAGTTGCCATGTGGGTGCTGGGAGCCAAATTTGGGTCCTCTGCAAGAATAGCCAGTGCTTTTAACCACTGAGCCATCTCTCCAGTCCCATCCTACCCTATTTCGAATCTTCTTCAAATATAAAAAACATTGATCCCCTCACAAAACACAATGGCAGATTCTGCAATTCAAGAAATCAACATATTTGAGCATATTTATTTCATGCATCAACATATAGAAAAATAAGGAATTTTATCAGGAACTGGTATATCTTAACTTTTTTCTATTTTTATTCTATCACACTAACTTTATGAAGAATATTTCAAATAGTAACTATCGAGCTTTCACCTGTTGGAGAGGCATTGCCTGGGGATATAAATCACACATCTTGCTCTTAATTTAAGAGGAAGGTTGTCATAGGCCACTGGAGCCCACATAGCAGACAGCTGCTTCTGGGGCACTAGCTCTTATATTAGCTAAGACACAGCTTAGGAAACACTGTGAGGATGAAATGAGGCTATATGCACTGTTATCCTAAGGCTAAGGACATCCATAGGACATGTCTCTATAATTATCCTGGTTAGTTTTTATTGTCACCTTCACATAACCTAGAGTCTCATAGGAATAAGAAGCCTCAACTGAAGAGCTGCTTGGATCACAGTGGCCTGTGGGCATGTCTGTGGGGCACTATCTTGATTGCTAATTGATGTAGGAGGGCCTAGCCTACTGTGTGTGATACCATCCCTAGGAAAGTGATCTTGGGCTATATAGGAAAGCTAGTTGAGCATAAAGTAGAGATAGAGCCAGTAATCAGTGTTCCTCTGTGGTTGCTGCTTCAGTTCCTTCCTGAGTTCCTGCCTGACATCCCTCAGTGATGGACCTGGACATGTATATCAAATAAACCTTTTCCTCCCCTAAGTTACTTTGGTCAGAGTGTTTTATCACAGCAACAGAAAGGCAGATGAATGATAAAATCATTACCCTCAAGTTATTCCAGTGGCATATATAATAAAGAGGACTTGGATTCAGGGTGAAAAATAGAAAAGAATTCAGGCTCCTAGAATTACAGTATAGGGAAGATTTGTGTGCAAGAATTGTATTGGGACAGAAGATAGACACCTTGTCTTGAAGCTATACCTAAGCAGTCCTAGAGTCAAATCCCAACTATTCCACTTATTGCCCCTGTAACTGTACAACTTCTGCCTCACTTGCAAAAAGAGAATAAAGATCACTAACCAGAATGATAAGAACTACAAGGAGAAATAGAGGGCAACAATTTGGGCTGTAAATCTTTGGATTGTCTGGTGGGTGACATTCTTTCCTCTGGTTAATCTGAGAGAAAAAATTTAAGGCATCTGGAGGATGTCAGTGGTTGGGTTCCCTGAGATTAAGCAGGCAAGGTTTGCTACCCAAGGCAGCATAAAGTCTATCAAGCAGCAATGGCAAAAGTCAAGCCTGAATCATTAAGCACTGTCTTTTCCCCAACTACATGTCAGTCACAACCCACTAGTTGGATATATATCAATTTAGTTTACTGTGGTTAGGATTTTTATATTTTTTAAATTTTTTTTATTGTATGTGTGTGAGTGTTTTGCCTGCATGCATGTAAGTGCATTCATGTCACACGATGCCTGTGGAGGCCAGAAGAGGGTATTGGATCCCATGAAACTGGAGTTAACAAAGTTATTAGCTGCCATCTGGATGATTGGAACTAAACTCAGGTCCTCTGCAAGAGCAGTCAGTGCTTTTAACCACTGAGCCATCACCCTTAGGTTTTTGTTGTTGTTGTTGGGCTTTTTTTTTTTTACTACACTGGAGTCCATCAAATATGAAGGTAAATTCTGCAACTCTTGTGTTGGTTTCCTATATATGCTTACATTGACATGCATGAACTGGATTGTGATATCTTTTCTTACTGTGGAACAAGGACAAAAGTTTTGAAAACTACTTCTTTAGGGAAAGCCAGGTTCCAAAGTCCCCATCCAAAGGCTCACATGCCAACAATTTGGAGATGAAAGAGAACAGAATAAGAATTGATCAGAAGCAGAAAGGTCAGGATCCTAAGTGATTACCAGAATAATAGTCCCAAGGTATCCACCCTCCCCATGCCTGTCAACAGAGTGCAGAGGGCTTAGCTGGCTTGCCACAAGCAAAGTAGGCTTTAGGACACTGTCCCAAGAACCCGGGTGATAGCAGCCTCCTTTATATTCCCCAGGAAACACTTGACCCCTTCAACTGGGGCATCAAGGTCTCATTCACCTCTTGCTGTGCTGCTCCTCACCTGGGACCTGCTTTCTTACCTCCCTCCCACCACATATATCTGGGGTCAGCCCTGTCCTCACCCCTCCCTGCCTCAACTCACTCTCTTCTCCAGATTCAGCTGCCTTGCTTTCTCTGTCTCTATCATGCACCTCCAAGTCCCTAACCCCATTACATTCCCCATGCCAATCTCCAGATGTCTCTACATGCTGCATCCCATCATCTTCCCCAGAGTGGAATGAATATCCCCCAGGTCAATGCATGGAATCAGAGCAGATGAAACCCCTCTCCAACATGAAAGGGTTTCTGAAGTTTCCATATCTTTATACTTAATGAGCTTATGTCATGTGTCAAACCAGTGAGATGAAGCATTACTCAACATCTTCCTGGGCACTAGCCCTTCACCTTGTGCCAGCAGCAGCTTTTACTGTTTGTGGTGTGTCCCAGTTTCTTTGTGCCTCATATATAATACTCCGGAAACTTGCTGAGGTCCTGATAGCCTATGTTTACCTCTGTCATGAGGGAAACAATCAGAATGTCATTGTAGGTTTCAAATATACTACCAGGAGGCAATAAGGTGGTTTGTTAGAATCAATTCATAACATACTGTGAAAGAGAGGGGCATGAAACCAATAAAAGGTAAGACACAGAGGGCTGGGTGCTGACAGGGTGTGGAGGGAACTCTGCTTGAAGCCTGAGTTAGCAGTGTTCATTTGTCATTGTGTCCCTTATCCCAAACACACACACCTTTCCTTCTTATTGCATGACTATAAGCACCAAAATAGAGACTTGGGCAACAGAACCAATGAACAGAAGGTATCATCAGCCCATGATTCAGAGATTCAGTTGTCATCTGCTAGTTAGTTGATGGACAGCCCTGAGTTTGTGCTTCTTGGGCAGAGGACATATGGGCCAGAATGGGCACTAAGAACTGGGGCTTCATAGACAGTACATAGTATTCAAGTGTAATCTAAGTATACCATACTGTTTGTACATTTAAACCACATATATGCCATGTATATTTAGTGTTTAAAAATATTCATTAAAGGCTGAGGAAAGAGCTCAGTTGGAACATACTTGCTTTGCAACCATGAGGATCTGAGTTTGATCGCCAAAATCCACATTTTTTAAAAGCCTGGCATAAAGGTGCACGTTTGTGTTTATAATCTCAGCACTGGGGAAGTGGAGGCAAGTGGACCCTTGGAGCCCACTGGCCAGTCAACCTAGCTAGCTTGGCAACTTCCCAGTCAATAAGAGACTCTGAAAAAAAAAAAAAAACGGATGGGGTCTGAGGAACAACATCCACCGAGGTTGTCCTCTGTCCTCCAAATACACACACACACACACACACACACACACACACACACACACACACACACACACACACACACACACACACACACACACACACACACACACACACACACACACACACACACACACACACACACACACACACACACACACACACACACACACACACACACACACACACACACACGCACACACACACACACACACACACTCATTAATATTAGGAATCTTCTGGTGGTTTTGCCCCCTCCTATGTTTGTGCTCTCCTTACCTACTGCTTATCTGTACTTAACACACCTCAAAGTGTTTTCCCTGTTTTACAAACTTTTTATCTTCCATAATACAGTCTGATCTTCTCAAAATCAAGCATACACTATCCCTAACTGTCAACCCAGTAACTTGTCAGAGAAAGAAATTAGTCCAACCAACATAATTTTTCTGTATAGATACAAGGAATCAGCCTTACATCCAGAATGGACCAGTTGGATTTAAATCACTATGAGCTGATTGACCTTAGTTAAGTTACTTAATCTCCTTGTACTTGTTTCCTCAACTGTAAAACATAATGGTTTCCACCACACAGAATTTTTGTGAAGATTAAATGAAATAATTCAAGTGAAGAATTTAAAAGTGTCTAGAACACAAAGTTATCTAAATAACACTAATGTTTTCCATAGACCCTGGTGCAGATACCTGGGAGCATCTCTTCTTTATCTCAGATGCCATCTAGACTTGGTACCCTCCATGGGTCTGGAATCTACTTTCATTCACTTCGAGAACATTAAGCTGGTACTCTACCTCACATTGTGTTCATGAGAAAAAGTAAATGCAAATATGATATGGCTGTAGTCTCTGAGGTTAGTCCAATACAGGGCAAGATTTGGAGGACTGTAATCTCTAGCTCTCAATGGTCTCCTGTACCTCTCCTCAATTTTCCATGGTTTTTACCCTTTTAAAATTCCGTTTCTATTCTCAATAGGACTTGTGATTCTGGTTTCCCAGGATGTGGGTATCTGTTCTCATTTCCTATGCAGTAAATGCACTCTTCTTTTCAGCTAGTATCTGAGCAATTCAGCCTCCTTCCCATCCTTTCTCCATCCTAAGGCAGGATGCATCATTCTGATGCCTTATCCCAGGGTTCACATACCAAACGCCACATGTCATAGCGAGCTGCTTCCCTACAAAGCCTTCTTCTATCATTACATCTCACAAGAAGGAAGAATTGATGAATAATGATCCGAGACACTGTCCATTTTGTACTGTCATATGGTGGCTAATTTATAAATAGACATTTATTTTTCGTGGATCTAGATTTTAAGAAGTCCAATATTAGCACTGGGCAAGGGACAACCTGGTACATCAGAACATGCCAGAAAGCATAAGAGAGAGAGCAAACAGGAGAGAGAACAGGAGATGGTATTTGCACCATCAAGCCTTTTTATAATTGGCAGTAGTCCATTCATAAAGGCGGAGAGCCCTGGCGATGTAATCACCTCTTAAGAGCCCCATATTTTAATTTTGTTACAATTGGAATTCCATTTCAGCATGAGTTTGGAAGGGCTTTCATTCAAACACATTTGCTAAATGCCCACTATGTGACAGAACATGAGTTCAGAGCTTTCCATCCTGAACTCTGATCCTGGTACCAGGGTCATTATGATTAAGACCAATGGGTTTCCCACATGAACTCAGAGACAAAATTAAAGTGCATTCAAAGTTAAACTGTAAAATCAATGCATATTAGAGCAGAGATATGTTGTTATCCTCAAAATGCAGCGAGTAAGGTATTGCATAAACTGGCCATTCCCATTAAAGAATGTGTCATAAAAGTTATAGTTAAAAAAAATCAACTACTACTTGTTTGACCCAAAAGCCATTTCAAACTCTATTCCCTCATCAGTTTTCATGATCTAGGATAGAAAAGTCAAACATGGCCATCCCAGCTTCTACAGTTTATATGTCCCCTCCAAAGTTCATGTTGAAATGAATCACTGTTGAGGGGTATTAAGAGGAGGGACCTTTAAGAAGTGACTAGATATGGCTGGAGAGATGGCTTAGTGGTTAAGAGCACTGGCTGCTCTTACAGAGGACCTAGTCTCACTTCCCAGCACCCACATAGTGGCTAACAAACATCTGTAACTCCAGTTCCAGGGTATCTGATACCCTCTTCTCACCTCTGAGGGCACTTCATGATATGTGTGCACTTACATGCAGGCAATGCAATCAAACACATAAAATAAAATAAAAATCATAAAAATAAAATATTTTTTAAAAAAGAAGTGACTAGGTCATAGGGTATCACCCTCACGAATGGATTAGTGGAGCAAGTTAGTTATTAAATGAGTGTTGGGCTCCTTTCTCACTTTTCATCCCCCCCTCCTCTCTCTCTCTCTCTCTCTCTCTCTCTCTCTCTCTCTCCCTTCCCCCTTCAACAATATCTTCCCCCATATTATGGCCCGGAAGGACTGTTCTGAGCTGATGTTTGGACTTTCCAGCTTCTACAACCATGAGAATTAAATTTCTATTTTTTCTGTCTGTTACAGCAGCAGAAGGTCTGCATTGAAGCTGCAAGGGACAGAGGAGGAGGTGTGTAAGAGAGCCATGCAAGGGAGTCATGCAAGAGATCCACATAACACAAATATGGCCAGAAATAAGTAGGCATTTTCTGGAGGTGTCTAGGGTAGTTTTTCTTTATTTATAAGAGAACAAGTAAGGACAGCTCTACCTCCAATTCCATCTCCTGCTGCCTTGAATGAAGGATGAAATGTCTGTGGCCAGAAATAATATGACATCTACAATCAGATACACATGAGTTCAAATATAAGCTCCCCCACTTTTTCTATAATGATATCGGGTAAACCCCTTAATTCTTGTAGGTTTCCCATCAGTAAAGAATTCCCACACCACACATTCAGATGTTTAGTCCTCAGCTGGCAAATGGCTTGCAGTAGCAACTCCAGGAGATTGTAACACTTTAATCATATGGTAACCTCCTATCACTACACTCTGGGTGCTTCCCCATTCCTGTCTGATTTCCTTAGCCCTGTCCATATCCATACAATTCCTACTCATCACTTCTCTTCAATGGACCATTCCAGTGTACCATCTCTTTCCTGCTAGAATCCCAGCTGATGTAGCCACTGATCCTTGACTGTAGTGACTTGGCTCTAGCAAAGAGTACCAGTCCAGACAGGCTCCAAGGCAGCCTGGGCCAAGTCCTTTCCTACCTTTCATGCCTGCTGCTGACTCCCAGTTACCAAGTTTGTCACCAGAGTTCTCTCTGGGTCTCTTGCTCTATCAGGCAAACCATATAACATATCTTTATGTACATTTATTATTATTGTGGGAGGGCAGTGGAGTGACTTACAAAGAAATGAACACCCAGCACCTAGCTCCACATTGCTCAATTCTGCACCTCGGGCTCAGAGCCCGCCATACCAGATCGCTCCACGCCCATAGTCACCGCTAGCTTTCACCCATGCCTCAGGGGCCAGGCCTGGGTCTCACCCCAGGTCTGTAAATGCCAAGCCTTTCTGTTCTTGAGTATACCCAGCTGCTGCACGTTCCCCATGCCCACTGCCCTGTGTTCCTGGAGGCTCATGGCTTCCATCCCAAAATGCCACCACCAGCCCCTCCTTCTGCGATTAACTCTCCACGGTCAAGTCTCCACAGCAGGCCCTGCCCCCAGAGGAACCAGGACCCCTGGGAAACACACCAAGCAAGGGTCCTGGTCTCCCTACTGGAACATCATTGGCCTGTCTCAGGACAAGCAATCCCACCTATACTACCCCATCTATCCCATCCCAACCACCGACCAGGAAAGAGCATTCAGGCAGGGTCAATAGCCACATTAAACTTTCAGAGAAATAATGGAAAACCAGGGTGGACTAAAGCAGATTAAATTACATCTGATTTCATGTTATATTCTAGAAGCTTGGTTCAATGCACTTACTGAGCACATAGATGTTTGCTCAATAAGCAAATTCCTTCCGGCCATGAGAGGAGGAGAAGCTGAGGTGTTAAGGTGCTGGAGAGAGGAGGGGTGGGAATTTTTAGGTAACCCCAGTAGTCTGCAATTATATTCTGTTACATGTCAGCAGCACACCCTTCATTAATTTTGATCAGGTCATAAAGTCTTCAATTTCCTTGTTTGTATTTGGTATTACTTCTATGACTTTATGTTGGATTCATTCAGAATTTTGACACCATCGAGTTTAAAAGGCACCTTTGCTTTGTGGCCAATATCCATTTATTTAGCAAAAAGATTAATATAGCAGAACCCAGCTCCTGTTGGAATTCTGCCCTCGGTTTCTGTAGCTCTTAGTGGCTGGTCGTGCTGCCTGAGCAGTCTAGGCTGTGTGGCTGTACAACCCAAGGCCATTTAGACTATTCTTTCCTTGCAGTTGCTATCTGGAAATGTGCTGCTTTCAGGACAACCACCTGCCTTTGCCAGTAATTTACCAGCAATCACTGGCAGTTAGCAGCAGTCCAACTTAGCACACATGCTGGAAAACACTCAACAAACTCAGAGGAGAAAGCCTCTGAGAATCTGAGAGTGGCACGGCTGTTCCCAACCTCCTACAGAGAGAAGCTGAGTATCGATCTCTCCCGGGTGTGAAGAGGCTGCCTGCGTGCACTATATCTTGTGGACCCACAGGAACCAGGTATTCTATGAACTTAGCAGCACATCTTTCTGGGGATCCCTCATTTAAAGTGGTTTGGTTCACTGGAGTGTAGCCAGATGGCAAGTGATTTTCTTCATCCTCAGTGTTGAAGACTCAGTGTCATTTACCTTTAGTTCATTCCATTAGCAAAGTAGCAACAAAAGGTTCACAGGGGCTGTATTTCAAGGTACTTTTGGAGAGTAATTTGTAACATCCTTGTTATTTTATCCAAGACAAAAAAATGGTCATTCCCATCAGACAGTGCACGTATTTCAAAGTCTTTCAAAAGATATGGTCATATCTCAGAATAGCCCATCAGCAATCCATCTACAAAACACTGAACATCAAGAAAGGCTTCCCAGGTTAGGGAGATGTCTCAGTGGGTAACAGTGCTTGCTATGTAAGCATGAGGATCTGAGTTCAAATCCCCAGGCCCCATGAAAAACACCAAGCATGTCTGTGCACACTTGTAACATCAACGTGAGGGGGCAGAAACAGGTCTTGAGAGAGAACTCACTGGCTGGCCAGCCTACTCAAAATGGTGAGCCTTTGGTTCAGTGAAAGAACCTGTCTCAAGACAGTAAGGTGGAAAGTGACAAAAGACCAGCCAGTATCTTGCTCTGGTCTCCCTATGCATGTACACCACACACACACACATACACACACGGGGGCGGGGTGGAGCTTCCTGAGAAGCTGATCTTCAAACAGAGCCTTGCAGAACAAACAAGCTACAGAGCAAAGACAGCAGAATGCACCCCAAAACAAGAGAAACTAGAGTGCTTCAGGACACAGGATGGGCATGAAGAGGGAAGAGATGTGACAAAACAGAAAACAGAGGCAAAAAAATGTTCTTGGTAATTTCTGATGTTCTTTGAATCATAGTTTCTGCTTTCTTAGAAAAGAGCTTCCCAGTTGTACATGGTGGCACATGCCTATAATCCCAGCACTTGGGAGCCTGAGGTAGAAGGATCATGATTTTGAGGCCAGCCTGGAATACATAGAAAATTCAAGGCCAGTCTAGGATACATGGGGGATAGAGAAAAGAAATTTTAGAAATAGAAGGAAATTCTAATGTCAACTAACCTTATATTTTATAGACAAATAAGCTAAGGCCCAAAGAAACCAAATGATGGAATGATTGTATACTAATGGTAAGTTAGGTCGAGAGGTAATATGTTGAAAGGATGGGATGATAGCCACACACATTTTGTGGTCCACTACATGCTCTCATACCACATTTCAATCATGTGGGAAACTCTGAGGAAGTCAAAAGCTCCAAGCTATAAGTACATTTCAGCCACTGCTGCCTGTGTGAGCCCCTTGTAGCACTGGCTCCCTCATCTGCAGGATAAAGAGGCTGGGTCTCTAATGTTCCTTCTGGTCCTCACACTCTGTTTCTAGACTCACAACACAGACCACTCTACTCTGTTCTGCAGTCTTGGGTTATCAAATGGTGACTTCTGTGAAAACTAAAGCCATCATTTTCTAAAGGTTGTGCTTTTAATCATAAGCCACTTACAACAAATAATCTAACATCACCTGGATGGTTTTTCATGTGTCAACTTGAATGGACCATGGGGTGCCAGGGTGTTTAGTTAAACATTATCCTGGCTGTATCTGTGAAGGCTGTCTAGGAATAACATTTGAACCCATTGACAGATAAAAATCAAATTAGCCCCTCAATGTAGGTGGGCCTCATTTAATTGAACAAAAACCTAAAGAGGTCAAAAAGGCTATGATAGCACAGTCGTTAAAGGCTAAGGCTAACAACCAAAACGTTGAAGGAAGTATTCACTTTTTGTGCCTGTCACTCCAGCTTGGACACTGGTCTTCTCTTGCCTTTGAACTCAGACTTGGACTAGAACTTACATCATCAGGTCTCCAGGTTCTTGGAACTTTGGACTATTAAAGTCTATCCTTGAGTCTCTTGGGTCTCCAGTATGTCAACTATATAGATTTAGGGGTCTCTCATTCCTCATAGTTGCATAAGTCAATTCCTCCTAATAAACAGAGACAGGTAGATATAGACAGATGGACAGATATAGACATACAATTTGTAGTGCTCTCGCTCTCGCTCTCTAGCTCTCTTGCTCTTGCTCTCACTCTCTCCCCCTCCCTCCCTCCCTCCTTCTCTCTTTGTCCCTGCCTCTGAAGAACATTTATTAATGCAAACTCCTTATTGAAACTATCTGCAATTTATCCAAAGCCAAAGTACACAATAATATTAAAAACCCCCTCTGATCCCAAAGGAGTCATTATCTCCCTCCAAATTGAAATTGTTTCATGATACATAGCAAAAGCCCAAAATGATAGCTTTCTTTTCTTGTTTAGTTTAAATGTGAGTACTGAAAATCTACAGGGCTTTCTATATTAAATGAACAGAGTATCGTATTTTCTGCCTTCTCATTATTAATTAAAAATTTTCAGACCTGCTCCTTAGGAATCCATCTAGACCTGCTTGTGATTCTCATTACTGGGGTCAGAAGCACTATGTTAGGGACCAGTCCTCTTATCCCAAATGGAAGGAGGTGGCTGTCACCTACACAGGACTGAAAATGCTGCAGGCACTCAGCAGGAGAGAATTCCTCCACAGCGTGATCATGATTCATGCAGCTGTCCTGAGAAGCAAGGGGAAGAAAATAGAAAATGGAAATGGCTATGTGTTTGACAATAAAATTCATTTTTAAAAATGAGGTTTGTGCTTCAAATCACTATGTTCTAACGTAGGATTCAAACATGATAGAACTCAGTCCCTGTCCCAAGTAATTTGCAATAAACCAGATTATATAAAAAATTAAAAGAAAAGGCATAGGCATGAGGGACCATAAAATCAAAATGAGTTGGATGCACAGAGGAAAAATTCCAGGATGTTGGGTGGACAATGGCAGTTGTGGCACCTAGGGGCTGGGGGCAGGACCTTGGTTGGAGATGGGTAAGCAGCATCGGTTCTTCAAGTGGCCTTCCTCGCCCTGCTCCCCTGGCCTGCTAACTCTCACCCTGAACTCTTCTTCAGTTATTGATTTCTCTCATAGCATTACTGCCCTCTGCATTTCTTTCTTTAAACTGTGTGTGTATATGAGTGCATGCATGCATGTATGTGTTCATGAGTGGGTGCACATGTGGGGGGGGTCACATGGAGACTGAAGATCAACTTTGGGTGTTATCCTCAAGAACATTGGCCACCTCGTTTTAGACAGAGTCCCTCACTTGATCTGGAACTTACTGATTAGGTTAGGCTGGCCAGAAATTCCCAGCGATCCTCCTGTCTCTGCCTCCACCACCCAGCACTAGGATTATAAGTGCATGCCACCATGCCCTGCTTTTTATGTGGGTTCTGGGGATGGAACTCAGGTCCTTCTGAAAGTGCCTTCCTGACTGAACCTTACTCAGCCCCTCCTCCCTTCTTCTCTCTTCCTTTCCTTCATTCCTTCACTATGATTGTTTTCCTTCTTCCTTTACATTATGTGTCTCCCACTACTAGAAAGCAAGCTCCACGATAACAGGGCTTTGATTTTTTAACAGGCTTAATTCACTTTTTTTCTCATATAAAAACCCTAGATAGTAACCACAGCTGGAGCCTGGGTTTTCTGCACAGAGCCTCTGATGTGGGTTCTCACAAGAACAAAATAAACTTCCATTCTTGGGGAAAGACAGGCAAAAACATAAGCATGAAGCAAATAAAAGTTTAATTACCCACTTCAGATAACAAGTAGAAGTTATGAAGAAAATAAAAAAGGGTAATATTATCTCTAAAGAAGAAATGAGAATCTTCCTAATTCCCAGTGTACACAGTGTTGTGTCATGGTCACTTGTCCTTTAAAATCTGGACTCCTCTGAGTGTCTGTATAGTAGATTTGGTGCTCTGTGATATGCTGCAGGTACCTATGTCCTGTCTCCTCAAGAATGCTATGAGGTTGTAAAGAGCAGAATCTATATCCTGTACATCATCTGCTCACTGCTGTGGTGCCTAGCACAGGCCACACAGCAGGATTTCAATTACTTTCTGGTTGATGGGTCATAAAAACAGTGAAAGCACAGATGCTACTGACAACCAGACAATGTATTGTCTATGAACACAAAGATTTACAGGGAGAGAAATGAATTCAGAAATGAAAATACTATTAACTAACAGAGATCTATGCTTAGCTCTTGATTATAATACAATAGATCAGTATCCATAGTGTGAATTTATTTTTAAAGTCAACTGAGGCTTAATAAGAACTTTTATTTTGATACGCTATAGAAACCTACAGAAAGTGAGTCAGGCACAACCTCTGATTTCAGATGAGTTGAACAACTTGTCTCTCAGATGTACTCAGTTGAATCATTTGTCCCTGGATATTATACTAAGACATACTAAAGTCATGCCAACATCATGGTAATTGACAGGAAATTATCCTGATATATGCAATAAAATGAAATTGAAAGCATTATTTCCTAGATGATTACACCACATAAATTCATCTAAGTAGGAATGAAACATCTTGGCAACAAACCCCTCTCATGGTACTTATATTAGTCACTTTTCTGTTACTGTGATAGAAACACTGACCAAAGCAATTTATAAAAGGAAAAATTTATTTGAGCTTACGGTTCCAGGAGAATTACAGTCCATCTTGGTGGGGAGGCATAGTGGCAGAGGTGGCTGGAGGAGGAGTGGAAGCTAAGCTCTATATCTTCAAGCAGGCATAGGAAGCAAGAGTGCAACTGGAGATCTGGCAAGGCTTAAGAACTCTCTAAGCCCGCCCCTAGTGACGTGCTTCCTCCAGGATAGCCACACCTTCTAAGACCTCCCAAAACAGCACCTCCACTGGGGACAAAATGTCCAAACACTTGGAGCCTATGGGAGTCATTTTCATTCAAACCACCACAGTGTTGCACTTTTCATTTGTTCCAACAGGTTTCAGTGTTTGGATGTGTGCACACCAAGGGATTACACTTCCCAGACTTCCCAGACATTAGACTTAAGTCCATATAAAAAGTTATTTAGAAAATTATTTCTCATTGATGATTTTGTTCTGAATTGGAAAGTGCTACTCAGATGTAAGACTTCAAATCTTGGTCTCCAATACTGTAGTGCCCACCTGTAGCTAAGGGAGAAAACCCACTACTGTTCTAAAATAATGGCTAAAATTGTTTTCTCCCCCATCCAGAAGCTTTTGAGAAGGAACTGACACTGATTCTAACTACTCCAACAGCTATCAAAATGCCTGAAAGCAAATCCTGAATCCATCACTCTCGAGTCCAGTCTTGGCAGACAAAAGAAAAATGAGGAGGACCCCAGTAGAGGGATGCTTTTGGAAGCTATTGTCAAGAAATTCCAATGGACTCTCATATGAACATTTGAAATTGTCCCTGTTCTGTCTTTTTTCTAGTCCCTGTCTAGAACTTGTAATGCTAACTACTCTTACCTTTACTTCTCCTTCACATCTCCTATTCACCAGTCAAGGACTTTCTTTTCTCCCTACAGATAAGAGTTATGCAATTTGGGAGTCTTTTAGATAGACCCACTGAAGGGGTACCCCAATTGCTTCACCCTGGTCCCTGTTCAGCATAGAAGAAGCCAGAGCGGTCTGCGTCCCGATTCCCTATTGGCAACTTGGGTAACTTCTTCAGAGGATGGTATGATAAGAATAGGAGGTAGGAATTGGCTAGGCAGTTAGGGTAAAAAAGATCCCAAAGAAAAGTATCCAGTTTCTTGGCTAAAAGTCAAAATGTTCTTGGGCCTCTTAGCAACATACTCCATTCCAAAGGCCAAAAATGTCAAAAGTATTTGGGAGTTCTTATCTACTCCTTAAAAGATTTTAGGGTTACCTATTCAGATGAGGGAAAGTCAGAGTAGCAAAAAGAAGAAAGAGTATATGAAGTTATCAGAAAAAAGTGATGGGGAGATATGGGAGGAGTTGGAAGGGAGGAAGTGGGCATAGATTTGATCAAAACATTTTATATGCTTACATGCCCATATGAAATTCTCAATAAATTATTTTTTAAATGCAAATTGAGGGCTGGAGAGATGGCTCAGCAGTTAAGAGCAATTGTTGCTCTAGCAGAGGACCTGGATTCAATTCCCAACACCCACATGGAGGCTAACAACCATCTGTAATCCCAGTTTCAACAGAATCCAATGCCCTCTTCTGACCTCCACAGGCATTGCATGACATGGGTGCACTTACATACATGCAGGCAGTACACTCATATACATAAAAATAATAAAAATAAATATTTTTAAAACAAAATGAAAGTTGAAATTATAGTGGCTAACTTGACTAGATTGAAAAACAAGCAGCATGTAACTGTAAAAATACCACTCATCAGGGGCTGAAGAGATGGCTCAGTGGTTAAGAACACTGACTGTTCTTGCCGAAGACCCGGGTTTGAATCCCAGCACCCACATAGCAGCTATCAACTGTCCGTAACTCTGGTCCCAGGGGATCCAACAGCCTCTTCTGTCCTCTGTGGGCATTGCACGACATGGGTGCACTTACCTACATACAGGCAATACACGCATACACATAAAATATAAATAATAAATAAATTTTCAAAAGACACCACTCATCAACAATAGAGAACTGAACTGAATTTTATATAGAAAATTTTGGGCAGAATGGTTGTCATCAATTTCCAAATACTCAATATGACTGAGGATAATAATTATGATACAATTGCCTTCCCCAATCACCCTGGTGGGCTCATACCCAGGGAGGCCACCCTTTGAGGGCCAGTAGTCAATGACAGGTAAAAGCTTGCTAACCAAGCCAACCTAAGACAGGCACAGTCCATAATACTGGGGACCCCCTGAGGTGGGGCCAACAATGCCAAGGCAAAGAATCTTGGCTCCCACTAGAGCTTCACAAAAAGAAAAAGGGTGGATATGTAGGAGGAAGTGCAGCCTGAACAACCTGCACATGCATGCTGCAAATGCACCAAAAACATCCGGCTGAGTCAAACCTGTGTTCTGCCAAAAGATATAGAGATGGCTGATGCGAAAATTGGCTGATACAGAGAGCCAATGAGGAACAGACATGCCCTATCAATGGACCAGTGGGACACTGGGAGGGGGGATATAAGGGAGCCCCATATCCACAATAAACAAGTCTGCAGCTGCTTACACTGCCTGCTTCTCACCTGACTCCCGGAGTCTGTGTTGTGACTCTGCGCCGGACTCTACCCCTGCCCGGAGGGCCCCAGGACACCCACAACATGATACCACAACCACATATTGACTGAATAATTGATTGAGCAATATAACTCACAAGGACAAACTGTTCAATTGATCTCTAATTTCTATAAGTTCTTTTTGTGGTTTGAATAAGAATTGGCCCCCTCCCCCCGATAGGCCTGTGTATTTGAACATTTGGTCCCCAGTTGGTAGTGCTGTTTGAGGAGGTTACGGAACCTTTAGAAGGTACAGCCTTGCTGGAGGAAATATGTCACTGGGAATAAGCTTTCGTGTTGTATAGCCTCACCCTACTTCCTGCTCTCTGTGCTTCCTGTGAGCAGTTAAAATGTGATCTCTCAGCTTCACTCCTGCAATGCCATGCCTGCTATGATGGATTCGCTGTCCATAAGCCATAAGCCAAATGAACTCTTTCTTCTATAAGTTGCTTTTGGTCATGGTGTTTATCACAGCAACAGAAAAGTAACTCATGGGGCTGGAGAGATAGCTCAGCAGTTAAGAACACTGGTTGTTCTTGCAGAAGACCTTGGTTTGAATTCCAGCACCCACACGGCAGCTAACAACTGTTCATAACTCCAGTTCCAGGGAATCTGATGGCCTCTTCTCTCCTCCATGGGCATTGCACGACATGGGTACACTTACCTACATGCCAACAATACACTCATACACATAAAATAAAAATAATAAAATATTTTTAAAAAGAAAAAAAGTAACTAATATACCTCTATTTTATGTTTCATGGTGGTTCTACAGGAAGCAGTGTATCTTTAAAAGGAAAACATTAATGCATATTTAAAATTTTCTTTCAAAGGAATGGAGAGATGGTTCAATGGTCAAGCGCACTAACTGCTCTTCTAAAAAACCTGGGTTTTAGAATATATTGTTCCTTGCAGAAAGACTCATTGTTTTTGCTACTAACACTGAGATGTTGGTGCATGCATCTCTAATCTGTA
>NW_008353008.1:116644-119059 GCF_000622305.1 Nannospalax galili | reverse complement strand
TGAAATAGATGAAATGGAGATCTTTTTGTAAAGGTTAAAAACTCATCCAATTGTATGTCTTATAGGGCTCATACTGAGTTCAATATTGTATAACTGTATTAATTCAACTGTGAATGCAGAAACTTGCAGTCACTTGTGAAAGAGATGTACTCTTGCTCTGGAGTGTGTTACTGAATATGTTAAAGCTGTAGTGAAATGCTTCTTCTAATAATGTAGTTATTAAAAGTTTTTAAAAATGATAAAATAATATCTTCAAAGCATAAAAATTTGCTCCTTAATAATTAGTAGCTGTGAAAAGCATACCATTGAAATCTACCTGATGACTTTATATCCATGCTCAGATGCCAAGGAGCTCAGAATGTAACCGACTGTGACTAGCAATAATCAGATATATAGAGATTAGAAACACATGTGCAAACATCTTAATGTCAACTGCATTAAAAATGGAATTTTTCTGTATGAAACTGTGTATTTTAATAATGAAATGGAGATCTTTTTTAAAGGTTAAAACCTCATTTAATTTGATGTCTTATAGGATTTATATGGAGTACAATATTGTATAACTGTATTAATTCTACTGTAAACCTAAAAATTTACAGCCAATTTTGAAAGAGATGCATCTTAGTTGAAATGCTTCTTCTAAGTATGTGGTTATTAAATAAATAATTTTTTTTAATGTTAGAATGGAGAAAAAAAAAAAAAACCTGGGTTTGGTTCCCAGTACCCACATGGTAGCTAACAGCCATCAGTAACTCCAGTACCAGGAGATCTGACGCCCTCTTCTGGTCTCCTCCAGCATTGCACATATGGGTGCACATACATTCATGCAAGCAAAGCACTCGTACACAGGCAGTAAAATAAATAACGAAGTAAAAATTCCTTTCAGAAAAATGTCATCACTAAACACATTGTTTTGTATAATTAATATAAACTAATAAAAACGGAAAAAAATTAATTCTTCCAGAAAATGCCACTGGATTTTACCCTGTAAAACACTGCCTGATATGTGATATCTTGATTGCTTTCCCTTCACAGCTCTTTCACAGTTGAGCTTGTCTCTGCTTATAAGACTTCTACCCTTTAAAAAAATAAGTGCAGGGGCTGGAGAGATGGCTCAGCAGTTAGGAACACTGGTTGTTCTTATAGAAGACCCAGGTTTGAATCCCACACCACATGGCAGCTAACAACTATCCATAACTCCAGTCCCAGGGGATCTGACAGTCTCTTCTGACCTCTACAGGCATTGCATGACACGGATACACTTACCTACAGGCAAGCCATACACGTATACACATAAAATAAAAATAAAAATAAAAAATAAAATAAAATAAGTGCATTGAAAGTGAAGAAAGAATGTGAAGATCACATACAATCTTCCATCCAATGTGTAGTTTCCTCTGTTTGGCATCCTTCAAAAAAATAACAAATTAGAATTCCTTTAAAAATGCTAGCAAATATCATGGGAAGTTTATGTTAATAAATGAGTAACATTTAGAGAAGCTTCTTCAATAACAAATCTAAAGTAGCTCTTCCAAAGGAAAAAGAAGTCTGAATATTAACACAAACACATGCAGTAATATAATCTGGCTAGTATTCTTTTAATACCTTGGATTTCTGTATATCAATATGACTATGTAATAAGAGAAAAGTCATGAAAATATCAGTTATAATTACTGCAGAGAAAATTAAATACTTGCTCATAATAGCAAAAATGAGAAAACAATCCAAACACCCATTAATATCTGAGTGGATTTAAAAGTGTAACACAACCATATGATGGGATATTATCCAGCCACAAAGAGGTATGGGTTCTGACACATACTGCAACTTGGACAAAATGATAATACTGTGCTAAATGAAGAAAGCTAGCATGAAGTCTTCATATGATGTGAGTCCAACTATGAAAGTCTAGAACAGGGAAATCTGTAGAAACAGAAAGCACATTAGTAGAGAAGAGAAGGTTAGATGGAGGGGTGGGGGATAGCTAAAGTTACAGACCTTTCTGAGTTGATGAAAATGTCTGTAGTTGACTGTGATGATGGCTACATGTATCTGTGAATGTACTTTAAAAACTGAGCTATACACTTTAAATAGGGAAATTATATATGAATTGTATTTCAGTAAAATTATTTTTTTAACTGTAAAATACTCTGTGAAGAAAATGGAATGACAAACTACACATGGAAGAAACTATTTGCAAACCATTAACTAAGGAGATGTATCTTGAACAAAAATCACAAAACTCAATCTTTTTTTAAAGGTCAGCTTAAAAATGGTCAAAAAATATTAAGATATTCCTCCAAAGGGGGTATACAGATAGCAAAAAAAAAAAACAGGGAAATTACTCAGCACCATTAGGCACTAAGGAAAGGTAAATTAAAACTACAATGAAGCATTACTACACAGTTATAAGAA
>NW_008353008.1:91504-116539 GCF_000622305.1 Nannospalax galili | reverse complement strand
TTCCTCCAAAGGGGGTATACAGATAGCAAAAAAAAAAAAAACAGGGAAATTACTCAGCACCATTAGGCACTAAGGAAAGGTAAATTAAAACTACAATGAAGCATTACTACACAGTTATAAGAATGACTTTTTTGAATGTCAAAACCAAATACTAGCAACAAAAAAGTCAAATTACTGATACTATTTCGACTTTTCAATGGGTTAATTGGGATGCACTCTCATTGTAAGTCAAGAAGCATCTTGAATTTCTCTGTATTTTTTCTTACAATCTAGAATTTATTATTATTCCAAAATAAAATGTTTTCTTGAAAGAATTGATATACTGAGTCTATTTGCATGTTTCTTGAAAGAACAAAAACAATGTTCATCTCTGAGGCATCTCAGGTAATGACTGCGAAGTGTCTTGAGGGAACTTTCTAAGCTAATGGTAGTGTTTTTATCCCAGTACACACTGGGGTTTACATTCATCAGTACTCACGAAAGCTGAACATGGTGGTAGAGACCTGTAGTCCTGGCAATAAGAAGCTAAGGCAGGAGGATCATGAGTTTAAGTCTATCCTGGGCTACATATTGAATTCCATAACAGTTGGAATCATCCAAAAAGACCCTGTTTCAAAGATGTGGGGGGGGGGATCAGTAACTGATACATTTAAGTTCTGTGAATGTCACAGAATGTATATAAAATTCATCTCAAGCACTAATTAAATTCAACTTTGGTTAATGATATGCTTAAATGAATTATTTAGGGGTAATGTATACTAATGTCTGGAATTAACTTTGAAATTCATCAAAAATGAAATGAATTGATGAATGCAAAGAGAGGTAGATACAACAGATAGTTGTGTAGTAAAGTTATTTTAAAATATTAAATGTGGAATCTAGGTGAAAGGTGTACTTCTATTCACTGCAGAATTCTTTTCATTTTCATTCATGCCTGAAATATTTCATGTAGCACTGTTGAAGTGTTAGCAGGTTCTCATTAACTTCAGTCAAATCTGGTACTAAACATGGCATGGTAGCATTAAAAATCCAGTGACAATTTATTAGCTTTTTTATGCCAATAAAAGTTGTTTAATCAGGTAGGAACTTTTCTGACACTGCTATGTCCCCTAAAAATATGGTTTCACTTTACACTCTTTCAAGGATACGTCAAGGATGTTCATGAAATATCCAAGATATAGGGAGGCACTGATTATTTCTCATTCCATCTGATAATTTTGGAAAACAGACATCATAATAATTATGGAGCTGGACCCAAAGCAAGAATGAATCCCTATGCTGAGATCTATACATTTTAGCTAGGTAATTTTCACTTTGACCTGGATATAATTTGTGCCCCTTTGAAAGGACAGAACCCATTTCCTGAAATTATACACCAAAATTACCTAATAAGCAGTCCTCACAACACATAGAACAGCCTCTTACTCATAATGCCAGTCCTGTTTTTGTCTATCTAGGAGCAAATGTACCAGGGGGGGAAAAAAGAAGGCAATATAGTCAGACTAAAAAATACATCAGATAAAGGCAAACAGAATTTTTTGGGAGGTAGCAGGAGTGGGTCCAAAGTCTGTCTGTTTTTAAAAATTGAAACTCGGGGCTGGAGAGATGGCTCAACAGTTGAGAGCACTAGCTGCTCTTAGATCAGATTCAATTCCCAGCACCCAAATGGTGGGTGGCTAACAACCATCTGTAACTCCAGTTCCAGGGGCTCTGATGCCCTCTTCTGACCTCCACAGGCATTGTACATAACAGGTGCACTTACCTACATGCAAGCAATTCACTCACACACATTAAAGGAATAAAATATTTTTAAATGAAATTCAAACTCGAAAATGCTTTCAAGAAATATGAAAACATATAATTAATTAATAAGCAAATTTGGAAAAAATGAAACTTTTAAGAAGAAAGTTGCAGTAACTGAAATTAAAAACACAATGAGTAGATTTAACATCAGATTAGATAGAGATAAATAAATATTAGTGAACTTGAAGATAGGCCAAAAGAACTTATCAAGTATTATGAGAGAAAATGAAAATAAAGATTAAGAGACATGGAGTGTATCATGGGAAAGTCTGGAGTGTATTTAATCACAGAACTGGTAGAACAAAAGTATCATTATTGAATAATTAGAACTGTATTTATAAAATATTCATAATAATCTAGATTAGCAATAACAAGCTCAATAACAGTTTCTGGAGATAAATCCATTTCATTTCTACATTTCAACCTAAAAAATTACAAAAAGAAATAAAATTTTATTTTTTTATTGAAGAACACTAAAAAAAACCTAATAAATGCAAAGGAATATCATATACATAGATTTAAGAACTAATTGCTTTAAAGATTTCAATTATTCCCAGTTTTAAGTTACAGATTAAAGGGATAATCCCATCATGTTCTATTGGAAATATAAATATATTTAAAATATTTGTGAAAATGTAAAAGCCAAAGACTGAAAGTAGTCAAGATAATTTTATGAAAAAGATAATATAACCAAAGAAGAAGCATTACCAAATACATAAAGAACCCAAAACAGTAACAAAAACTATAGAAAATGAACAGAAGAAATAGGCTTATCTAAAAACTATAAGTATACATGAATGGGAAATATATACATAACACATACTCAACCTGATTATTAATTGTGAAAGCGCTAATTAACATAACAGTAAGATTGCAAAGCCAAACTTCCACAAAAATGAAACATTGCCAAGGATGTGGAACCACAAATAGTCTCCTATCTTGCTACCAGGAGTATAGATTGGCTCAACCACATTAGAAAGAATACTGGCAGTATTTCATGTAGCACATGCCAGAAAATGACTTGTTCAACAACTATGACAACCTCCTTCTAATGTGTCTTTATAGATTTTAAAGAGAAAAACAACAAAATCTACATTTTGAAGATAACCATACAGCAAGGGTTCCACATGATAAAATTGGACCCGTCCAATGGTCTCAGGTAGACCTGAACCGAGTTAAACGTGGAAGAGAGGGAGGCTGTGGCATTCATTTTGATGGCAGGTGGCTTCCCAATTTTAAATGGTAGTTGCAGAGAAGAGACCCAGCTGTGAAGCCAGTAGGTCTATTAGCATCTATCTGATTTACCTAGTGTGACTCTAATTTTATGTAAGACAATGGGACTTTGAAACCAGAGCAGTACTGGAAATTTTCCATTTCAAAATACAACTCCTTTAAAAAAAAAAAAAAGTGGCAGCTGTCTTGGTGGTCCAGCCCTTTGCTGTTGCTTTAGGAAGTGTTCGGGAAGTTCAGCCTCATCTGTTGGTTCAGTTCTCTCAATGATTCCGTAAGCGATCAACAACCTATGATAAACCCTTTTCTGCTTTAGTGGGCAAAAAGAACATAACTGAAAGTTTTACACACAGTATTTATTATAAAGCTAAGGTGATTAAAAGCATGTAGTATTAGTACAAAGGCAGAACAATACCACAGTGGTTAGAATACAGAGCCCCTGGGGAAACCCAGACACATGTGGAAGCAAAGGTGATAATGTACCACAGTGGGAGGAATACCCATTTAATAAATGGGCCAACTGGTTATCCATATGGGGAAAAGAATCTTCACCACTGTCTTCTACTTTACACAAAAAACCAGATGAGCCCTCAATCTAAATATGAAAAGTATAGCACAAAAAAAGGATTTCCATAGTATTCTGCTCAGGAACACTTGACAGCACTTCAGTGCTGTTTTCACATTGGTTCAAAATATATACAGAGCACTGGCTGCTCTGGCAGAGGACCTGAGTTTGGTTCCCAGCACCCACATGGCAGCTAGCAACCATCCATAAATCCAGTTCTAGGGGATCCAACACCTTCTTCTGACCTCGGTGGGCACTGCACAACATGAGTGCACTTACATATATGCAGGTAATACACTCATACACATAAAATAAAAATTTTAAAAATTTTAAATAAAATATATCCTGAGCTTACACTAATGGAGTGCTGTCATCTACAAATTTAGCGAGTATATATTATTCGTTTGAAACTCTACTTGTTGCCTAGCTGTCCCAATTGATTTCTGTTTTTGCAAAACCAATGCTAATTAGCTTTTGAGCTTTTATCCTCCACCATTAACTACCCTACCTAGCATGATGCTGCTAGCCTTTTACTCATTCCCTTTATTTCTTTTGTTCAGTGTGAATTATCTGAGCATTCAGGATTCAATATTTTAGTCTTTCAAGATTATAATTTAGAGGAATTTTAAGCTTTAAGGACTCTAAGACCTTGAGATTTCAATATTCAAGATTATGGGAACCAAGATTGGGTCTTTAGGGATTATGATCAGCACCAATATCTTTCAGGTTATAATGTGCTGTTAAATGTGGAAAAAATAAAATCAATGCTGTTTGATTTAAAGAGGTCCATAAGTGTAGCTAATTGCCTGGTCTGCTGTTACCTGGAAGTGTCCTCTGACTACTATGCCAGCAAGCTATAGTCACACCTCCGCTGGTAGAAAGGAGTAGAGGACGGGTGAAGTTAGTTACCCCTCCCACCCAATCAGTCTACCTTAGCTGCATGAGGGGGAGGGGCTAAGGATATATAAGCCTAGAACGCCAGGAGGCACATCTCCTGCTGTTTTGTGCGGCTGTTGGGAAGTCTCAGAATCTATGTTTGGGTGTGAACTTTCCAGCGCAGCTGTAAGGGGGAAGACACTCTTCCCTAAGTGAACCCCTACCCTGTGCTCTGTTAGCAAGCCCAATAAACTCATTAGGATTTTCCAGAGGTTTTGGTGAATTCTTGCCTTGGGTTACTGTAAGGACCGTGGGTGGAGAGAACCAGAGGTCACATGTGCCTCCCTGCAGTATATCTGCCTATTTTGACAGTAAACGATTACAAGCATTTCACCTTATCCCTTCAAAAGCATTAGTAGCCATTGGGTCAGGAGCCTTCAATGATTAAATGACTTAACTCATCACTGGCCTATTGGCATAGGTCAATGGGTACTGGACTCCGACACTGGGTATGCAAAGAGAGACCTTGAAACAGAATTTCTGGCCTCCATAGCCAATAGAACTAACAAGTACAAAAGTGATTATTTTTTTCAGTTTAAACCGTTTTAAGTCATATTTTCATTAATTCTTTAAGAATTTCATACAATGCATCTTTATCATACTCACTTTCATCTCCTCCCAGATGTACCTCCCTATGCCCTCCACTGCATGTCCTCTTTTTTTTTAAGCCATCAAGTCCAATTTGTGTTCCCCAAATATTCTTGGGTATGGGTCCAGTGACTACAACAAAATGTTTTTCTGAGTAGTTTTTTTTTTAAGTGCCTATATGAAAATTGATGTCAAAATTGCTTTGGTTTCTTGAACAAAATGTTAAAAATGGGAATCAAATAATTTTATGAACACTTTGGACTTACTGAAATATCTCGATTTTTTTTTGCTTGTATATTTTGTCTGCATATACATAAGTGTACCCATGCCATGTAATGTCCACGGAGGCCAAAACAGGGCATCAGATCCCCTGGAACTTGAGTTATAGACAGTTGCTAGCCACCATGTGAGTGCTGAGAACCAAACCCACATCCTTTGGAAGAGCAGCCAGTGCTCTTAACCACTGATCCATCTCTCTAGCCCCAGTACCTCCCCGAGTTTGAAATTCTCCATTACACTTAATCCTATTCTAAGAAATTAATTATCCCAAGAGAGTCTTTATGGAATTCTTTATTTTATTAAGAGGGGAAAAGGAAATTCTGGCTGGAGCTTCCTCATCTTCTGGGCTAACAAGTGCTGCATGCACTAGATGCTGGGTTGTGTAAAGCGTCTTACGTACACTGCCACTTTCAGTACAGTATGGCTAAGTGGTTTGCACTGGTATGACCCGCTCTCTGAAGATGAGGACACCGATGCACATAGAGATCATATAGGAAATCAGTGCTGAGTCTGGTACTTGAACGCTGGCATCCAGGTACCATACTACATTGAAAGTCTTTCCAAACCATTTCTACAGAATTGTATAGTTCCTTCTAGCACTGTATCATAGGAAACAGCATTTAGGTTACCCTTCCCTTCTCTGAGCACTATCTTCCTCACCACCCACAAGGGAATAACCTGTCCAGGCACATGCTATGATTCCACCCTTCCGGAGTAGCTGACTGGGTCATGAATTGGATACCCATTCCAAGCTGAGGCAATCAGAGTCTCTCAATGCTTGGAATAACACAGAGTCATGGGGAAGTCATGCTCATTAAAGGACAGATTCTCAAGTGAGAATGTTACTTCCAAGGACCCTAGAACTATTAGAATTAATTAATTCTTACTTATGTCCTGAGTATTACAGTTTTTATAGTTCCATGAATTTTTTTACTAATGTAGGTTCCACAAGAGTTCTAATGAGAACATAGTCTTCTATTCATTCAACATACATTTTGAGTAACTACTAAGTCCAGGCACTTGTAGATAGAAGCTGACATTAAAAACAACTAATCTTGTATTTGGATGTGACCCAAGGGCCTGTAACCTCAGGGCCGAGGAAGTTTATGTAGGAGGATTATGAGTTTGAGGCCAGCCTGGGCTACCTAATAAGCTCCAGACCAGTCTGGTACAGCATGCTTGTGGAGGTAAGAGGACAACCCTTAAGAGTTGGTTCTGGCTGGCTATGGTGGTGCATACCTTCAGCACTGGGGAGGCAGAAGCAGGAGGATCTCTGTGAGATCTAGGCTAACCTGATCTACATAGCAAGTTCCGGGCCAGGTGGGGATAAAAAGGGAGACCTGTCTAAAACAAACACATAGACAACAAAACATAACCTTACAAATAAATATACAGTGTGACCAGCTGTGAAAAGCGCTCCAGTATAAAAAAATGAGTGCCATGAGAGGTTCCCAGAACAGGAATTACTTTAGTGCTAAGTGGGCTTGTGTGTGTAATGCACCTGGCACAGGCTTGCCTCCCAATAGACTCACTGTATATTCCTTGTTCAGCCTCTAAATAATAGTCCTGGCACAATGCCTTCCCAGTTGAGAACAATATAGTACCAAATTGCTCTAATCAGCTGCTAATTTACTCCCTGCCTTCAGTTTCTGCTGCCAGATTATTATTCCCAAAATATCACTTGCATTAATGCTGCTTGCTTATATCCCATGCCAAACAATGTTCACTCTTTCCTGTAAGCCACCAGCAGATCTCAGAAGAGAGAGAGGGAAGGAAGCAGGGCTGTTGGTTACCTGCCTCCTTACTCCTGAGGAAAGTGCTGCAAGATGCTCCTACCCAGTAGCCTGTAGGTGGGGTGAATGGGATCACTATAGCACTCAACACTTCTACCAAGTTAATTAAGGAATCCCATAGTCCAAGCTGCCTAGATTATTTTTGATGAATGGGGGAGGTGAGGAGGAAAGAGAGAGGACTGAGGTAAGGCCATTGATCATCAACACTAGGAAGAGCCCTTTGCTCATTCTGAGAAAATTTCCACAGAGATGGCTGGTTCAATGAAATAATTCAGCCATCTCTTCCATCCTCCTCCTTAAGGCTCCAAAGGCTATATGGGTATCACTGTCTTTGGGGAACTCCGCCCAGCCTCTGTCATCTATTTCTTTCTTCTGAATCTCTGCCTTCTCTTTCACCTTCCATAGTAAAGGTGGTTTTGGTGTTTGACGTGGCTAGACAAGATTACAATCAACTGCACAGAAATATATGCAAGGATTTTGCTGGTTTCTAGGACTGGTAACTGCTGGGGAAGGGATTTATTGCAGGAAAAGGTAATTATGACTTCGTTTACGAATTATACCATCCATCCTGGATGAAAGGAAAGCACACCTTATGAAAAAGTCGTAACTGTTCGTAAAACCAAATCTAGTTCCACACCCAAAGGAGTAGTGAGTTTGATGAAAAATAATCCTCTCTCCAGGGAAACACTGATGCTCATTAAATGGCACTTTAAAATGTCCCAAGATTTATAAGTATGGCTTATAAACTTGCACTTAAACATAAACTTCCTTGACTGTCAGCTTTTTCTCCCTCCAGTTTTTTTTTTAATATAATTGAAATGCAATTCTCAGAGAAAGTTCAGCAGATGGGGCAGAATTAAAGCAGTATTTTCCATCCCCACAGTGGCCTGTCAACCCAGTGCCATCTGAGTTGGACACCTCTTGGCCTGACTCTGAGAACCTCTGTTTACTCCTTGTCATCAGTCTGAACTTCAGCAGGCCCAGGGGGCACTCGTCTTTGGAATCATTGGGTTTGAATTCCTGCTGCATGGTCTGCAGTCCTCCCAGCCCTGACACTCAGTCTAGCATCCCTTCCTTGGAGAGACAGATAAAAAGAAGCTGACTCAGAGATTCTTAAGGATTTCTGTTCAGTGACCATTTCAAAAGCCATTGGTCAAAAATTTTTTTTTCTATTCTTGAAGTCCTGGGGGCCCGACATAATAAAGTAAAGACATGTTGGAAAAAATAATAATAAATGCTGCTCCGAATAAACCAGTATTTTAAGACTGAGGGCAGGAACACTTCACCTGAGCAAACTAGCATTCAAAGATTAATGCCACACAGTAGTCTCTCTCAAAGAGCTCACGGTATAAAAGAAAGACAATCACCAAAAGCATCTTCGGGAATAATTTGGACTTACACAGCATTGAAAAGTGCCCTTTTTGTCTTTGTCCCAGTGCCTAGTACTATTCCCCCTTTCTAATAAGAGCTCCCATTTGCCTCTCCCTGGGGTTCGGTCTGAGTGGAATGAGTCACTCATGATGTTCTGCTCAGGACTCAGAATGAATCATGTAGCTGCCAACCATTGAGAATTATGTACAAGCACTATGGAAATGCAGCAGAAGGATTCTTAACTCTGCCATGAAAAGTCAGGAAGGACTTCCGGGAGGAAGCAGTCCACATCTGAGTCATAATAGCCAAATCAGAGTTCAAGAAATTGGGTCAAAAGAACATTCTAGGAAGAACCTGAGCAAAGACAAGAGACAGAAAAAAAAAATAAGACACGTAGAAGAAACCAGCCAATGATATGATAAGATTCAGACAGAAGTTGAAACTCCTTTTCCAGATACTGTAAAGATACTGTCCAGATAGCAGTAAAGTTTTAAATCATAATTATAGTCTCTACTCTCATAGAGCTAAATCATGGTATAGGAAACAGGCAATGAAAAATATCAGTAAATAGGACTTCAGATAATGAGCCCTATGAAAGAGATATGAACACTAAGTCCAATAGTACTAGCAAGTAGAATCTTCTTGAAGCTGCCAGTAAGCAACCAGGGCCCAAGAATGCTCTGTAAAAGATACCAGGCAGCTCAAGAGGCACATAATCCTGGAAAAGCAAGCCACCAGCCCAGGAAGTGTTCTCTGTTAAGGACACCAGTCATACTGGAAGATTTAATTGGGTTATATTTGGAAAGACCCAAACTCCAGATAAGGTCACATTTCAAAATGTTGAGAGTCAGGATTCCAGCAAAGGGGAAAAACAGAAGGACTCTCTTCTTAACTAACCTGTAATCATTCTCCTAAACCTTCTCCTGGGTTCAATCAGTATACTTCCTTATAAAATCCAGTTTTACCAAACAACCCAAGGCATTGATCTCTAACCACTCTAGGTGTATGGTCAGATTTTCCTCACCCTCTGCATACCCCCAGGAGATCTCTCTGGTCTGTCTTCAGCGAGAATCCTGGAAGGTCAGTTTATCTGAAATCCTCCCCTTATGTCAAATGTTTTCCTTATTAATTTTCCATCATTGATTCCCCATTCTGCCCCTAGGCTATAAATTCTTACTGCCCTTTGCAGAGCTGATTCTAACTTTCCTCCTGCTGCAAAATCCCACTGAAGTTGTCCTTCTTATCAAAAATGGACCTGCATAAAGTGGAAGCTCAACTTATAACAAAAGTGCTACATTCTAAATTCTTAATTTTGTCAAGTGGTTATAGTTTGTTGAGTTTAAATACTTTCTGTGAGTAGTGAGATAGTATTGTGGTTTGGATATGAAATGTCCCCCGACAGGCTCATATGTTGAACACTTGCTTGATCCCCAACGGGTGGCACTATTTGGGTTTGAAACTTTTGAAGCTGATATCTACTTAAGGAAGTAGATTGCTTGCAGTATGCTTTTGTCAAGGTTATCCCTTGTCCCCAGTCACTTCCTCTTACTCTGCTTTCCATCATCCATGCGAATAGCCTCAGCCTCTTGCTCCCACCACCATGATGTTCTGCCTCACCATGAGCCCAGACCAACATAGCCTAAGGCTATAGACAAAAACCTCTGAAGTCATGAGTCAGGATAAATAATTCCTCACTTTACACCATTTTCCTTAGGTATTTGTCACAGCTACAGAAAAGGTGACTAACAGACATATTTGATTTTGACTACCGGTATGAAAACTATCAAAAACTAGACAGTAGGAGGAAAAAAGGAAGAGAAGCCACGTGTTGAATAATTAGGGTCTAATTATGGACATCTGTGCTTTCCAAGGTAAATGTGCCTGAGCTATTAAACACGTCAGCATTATCTTCAGACAGTGTGACAAGAGTTTAGGCAAAGGGCATTTGTTCTTCCTCCTGTCAGGACTGATCACAAAGCATGTCAGGCTGTAGATGTAAAGCACCCATCTGCTGAGAGCCCACCTGGGTTGGCTCCTTCAAACCTATCCACTCTTACACCAGCTGCCAATTCCTCATGTTAAATGTCACCGCAAATCCTAACCACCATGTAGACCCTGGTCTGAAAGTCCTCAGTACTCATGTAGTCCCCACAGACATCTTATTTCACTAGAGAACAAACTGCATCCCACTGAAAAACCTGGGTCCTGGAAACTATTTGGTAGTAATGATGGATAGCTTATCAATGAGTTCTGAGGTTGATATACTCTAGAGTTTGATTGGGAACCACAATCCAGGAAGAAGCCACTGTACATCACCTATTACTGATGATCACAAGATGTCAAATGTCTGCACATTCACTTCTCCTCTCTATATCTTCTATTTAACAATCATTTATAGTATCCTTCCTGTATACCAGGGCACAACAGCTCTGTGAGGTGAGATGGAAACAACTTCTATTCTCATTTTATAGATGACCAAACCAGAAAGCACTCAAGAGCTAAGTAACTTGCCCAAAGTCAGATAGTAAGTACACTCACATTTGAATCAGGTGCCCTAGCTTCAGAATCTTTGCTGCAACCAGTGAACTTTGTGGTGGCTATGGAAGTCAAAAGTTGAGGTGTTGACCAGGGAGAGGGAATTCAGGCAATGGGACAGGAAAAGCAGCCCACAGAATAGCCTGAGAAGGAGTATTCAGAGAGGGAAGAAGGAACCCAGACAAG
Organism: Nannospalax galili; assembly: GCF_000622305.1. NCBI lineage: Eukaryota > Metazoa > Chordata > Mammalia > Rodentia > Spalacidae > Nannospalax > Nannospalax galili. Next base: position 105,253 of record NW_008353008.1, on the reverse strand, counting down.
TGGGTCTTACAGAACTCAAGGAAAGCCAGGGCAAGGCTTGCTTTCACCCTAGTTTCACACTGGGAAGTCTTTAACCCATAACCAAAGACTGGTTATGGCACATTGCTTCTGAAGGTTAGGAAATCAACAAAGAACCATCCAAAGAAAAATAGAAACCCCAATAACCAATCCCTTGTGTCCATCACTATTCTGGACCACCGCATCTTCATATCACCATGCTTAGTACTACACTCATTTAATACCTTTGGGCTCTTTCTCAGAGATTTCTGAGGAAACTACATTATAGGCAAGGACAAAGTTGTTTAAAATTGAGGAGAAAAATGACTTAAGAATCCTTGTCCTCCACTCCTGCCGGTGCTCTACTCTCTCACATTTTCCGATTCCATCTCCATGATCCCTGTGGGCATAGTTCCCACAACTGTGTGAGATGGCAGACATGTTAAAACTTTTCCCAATATTCTTTCTTCCCTCTACCAGATGAGAGTACTCTTTCAGATACATCTTTCCTATGATCTTTTTAGAACCTATGAATATGAGCTAAAACCCACAGAGACAGTAATTCTGTGAACAGCGCTGTTGCATTTTGAATCAGGAAACCTGGTCCTCCAGTCTCACCACTTACCAGGCCTGTGTGATATTTGGCAATTATTTGTCCATTCATTTCTAAGAACATCAGAATGCCTGCATCTCAAACATATGCAGAGTGTATTGAAAGATGGTTGTAAAATTCATTTTTTAAAAATAAATGGGTCACAAAACAAAATCAAAGCCATGAAATTTGAGAAAGAAACCGAATGGAGAAAAGGGTTTGATAGGGAGGAGGGAGATGAAAGAGCATAGGGGAGAGGGTAGTCTGAATGCATGGTACACGTGTATAGAATTACTGAAAAACAAAATTAACAATAAAAACTTACAAAAATAAAAATCATTTTTAATGTAGTATAGGCTTACCTGCACTGTCCCCAACTGGAACTCAAAGTTCGATCTTCAACTATGACAATTTGTCAGGCATGGAATCAGATATGTTTTGTGTTTTCTGGATCTGTTTCATGTAAATTTTTATGAGAACGTTATTTCTGAAACTCTCTAGGGGGGGGAGTAAACACCTCATTTCTGGGTGGACCCAGTTCTAGGTGTGTCTGAGTCAAGTGTAATGAGCCTCAAAGGAGCAAGGCCCTGTTTCAGCAGCCAGCACCCAGTGCTTTGATGGAGCTTTACCATGTGCAAGCCTTAGTATTTGAAATTACCCCAGGCTAGCTGTTCCAAAAGCATGCTAGCACAGGCAACTGGGGGCAGGGCAGGTATTAAACCTTCATTTTCTACTAAACCAAATATAAAAGTAACTGTCAAAATGTAAAATAAGGCGACTCTTCTTATTTTGGAAAATATTCATTAAAATGTTAATATTAATATACAATGAATCTATTGTGTTGAAATGAATTAATGTACAATTTTTGAAATCCTTCAGTCTTAGTTTCTTACATGATAAGTAAAAACTGCCTCATCAAAAGCAAGAAGACCAGATTGGGGAGATGGTTTAGTCGGTAAAATGCTTCCTGCAGAAGCATGAGGACCTAGAGTTCAATCCCCAGCACCTGTGTAAAAAAACTGGGTGTGGCAGCATGCCTCAAACAACAATACAAAACACTATTTAAATATCCATTTTGAGGGGGCTGGAGGGATGGTACAGCAGTTAAGAGCACTGGCTGTTCTTACAGAGGACTCAGGTTTGATTCCCAGCACCCACATGGCCGCTAACAACCATCAAAAACTCCAGTTCCAGGGGATTTGACACCGTCTTCTGTCCTCCAAGGGCACTGCACAACACATGGGTGCACTTGCATACATGCAGGTATACACTCATAACACATAAAATAAAAACAAATAAATAATAAAAATTTTTAAATTTCCATTTTGAGCTGGACATGGTAGTGCACACCTTTAATCCCAGCACTCTGAAGGCAGAGGCAGGCAGTGAGATCAAGTCCAGCCTGATCTACATAGTGAGTTCCAGGCCAGCTGGTGCTACAGGGAAACCCTGTCTCAAAAAGACAATAAATAAATAAATAAAATGTAATAAAATTGCATTCCATTTTCCTGGCATTGCACTAGGATAATAATCTTCAGTTTGTCTCAAGACCACTTTATACTTCTCAAATACTTCTCAAAATGATTGATTCTACCTTCTGTGTGTGTGTGTGTGTGTGTGTATGTGTGTGTGTGTGTCTGTGTGTGTGTGTGTGTCTCTGTGTGTGTGTGTCTGTGTGTGTGTTCATTGAAAGTTTGTATATGTGCGGGTACACATGTACATGTGTGTGGAAGCATAAGGCAACCTTGGGTATCATTTAGGAACGCCATTCAACTCCTTTGAGACAGGTGCTTTCTTTGGCTCAAAGATCACTAATTAGGCTCTACTGGCTAGCCAGCAAGCCCCAGGGGTCCTCCTGTCTCCACCTCAGCTCTGGGATTATAAACATGTACCACCACATCTAGCATTTATATGTGGGTTCTGGAGATCAAACTCAGGTCTTCATGTTTATAAGACACCCTTTACTGACTTAGCCATCTTCCTGCTGTTTTGCTTTTCAATGGCTGCTTCCATGAATTCACACAACTGATAGAATCATCACCAAGCCATTACCTAGCACTTTTCCCATGTTATTTAAACACCAACTATTTTTCATAGTTTTTGGAAAAAGAAATTGCCCTCTGAGGCCATAAAAGAGTCGTCTGGGATATGAATGAAAGAAAATGTCATGGGAATGGGTAAGTCTTTGTCCCGGCTTCGTACCTGAAACTGTCTTTGTAGCTGCTATCCAGTCATGGGTTTTTTAGCCTTGACTAAAATTGAAGTTCTCTGCTCTTAGTTTCCTTCCTTCTCTGCAGTCTGGATTCTACCATCATAGCTAAAGCAATTCCCAACAGTACTTTAAAGAGACATTAATCACCTTAACCACAATTTTCTTATATGGCTAACTTGCTACCAACATTTCTCCAGCGTTACCAGTCAGTAATAGAACTGAGGAGGTCACTGGTCCTTTCAGTCTGTGCCATCACCCCTCATCTGTATCACAACATAATTAGTATAGGTAGGAAAACATGAGATCATTTCTAGATGAATCTAAAGGTGAAGTTATGTGGTATCTGTAAGTTATATTTAAATAATGCAGAAAAATGACGCAAATACATTAGTATTGTTAATTAAAAACCTAGGAGATGTGTATATTGAATGTACTATTTTACTGTTTTCTCTATTTGATGTATCTGATTTTTTTCCTTCTATCTCTGGCCTCTGGGAATTGACTTTCAGAGGCAAGGAGACAGACTTGGGTGCAGCAACAGTACCGTTTTCTAAACTCCAACATGAGGCACCCGATAACGCTGACATCTCTGTGACCTTTATTTTACTTTAATTATCGAGCATTTGCTTTGCCTGCATTATTAGACTTAATGACGGCCAAGAACATGCCTGCTGTATTCTCTACTGCATGCCTGGACTGTAGAGGATTCTCAATAATCATTTTTGACTAATGGAGTGAGTGAACTAGTATGTAAGACTCATAAACAGTAAAATGCTCAACTAAGTGGGGTTTGGGGACTGGAGAGTTGAAGTCACCAAAAGAATCACTGCTCACTTCAATTTCTTGAAAAAAACCAACCCTATTAAAAGAAGAGAATTTCAGCAGATATTTTATTGCATTACACAATTAATTGTACAAAAATATTTCTGATTTTTCCATTGATTTCAGTGAAATTCAGAAATTCTAGTATAGACATTGTGGTGGATAGCTTTAGTTGTCAACTTGACACACCTGGTTAGCAGGAACCTCAATTGGGGAATTTCTTCCATTGGATTGGCCTGTGGCCATGTCTGTGGAGTATTTTCTTGATTGTTAAGTGATGTGGGAGGGCCCAGTCCACTTCTGGCCATGCCACCCCCTGGGCAGGTTGTTCTGTACTATATAAGAAAGCACTTAGAGCACTGGCTGCTCTTGCAGAGGATCCAGGTTCGAATCCCAGCATGCACATGGTGGCTAACAACCTTCCATAACTTCAGTTCCAGGGTATCCAATGTCTTCTTCTGCCCTCTGAGGGCACTGCACAGCATAGGCGCACTTACACACATGCAAGCATAGCACTCATACACATAACAAATAAGTCAAAAAAGGAAGGAAGGAAGGAAGGAAGGAAGGAAGGAAGGAAGGAAGGAAAAATAGAAAGAAAGAAAGAAAGAAAGAAAGAAAGAAAGAAAGAAAAAGGAAGGAAGGAAGGACGGAAGGAAGGAAGGAAGGCAGGACGGAAGGAAGGAAGGAAGGCAGGACGGAAGGAAGGAAGGAAGGCAGGACGGAAGGAAGGAAGGAAGGACGGAAGGAAGGGAGGAAGGAAGGAAGGAAGGAAGGAAGGAAGGAAGGCTGAGCAGGGGCCAAAGGAGCAAGCCAGTAAGCAGCACTCCTCAGTGGCCTTGCTCCAGCTCCTGCCTCCAGGTTCCTGCCAAGTTCCTACCTTGGACTCCCTCAGTGATGAACTGTGACCCAGGAGTTGTAAGATAAAATAAACCATTTCCGGGGCTGGAGAGATGGCTCAGCAGTTAAGAACACTGACAGTTCTTTCAAAAGACCTGGGTTCAAATCCCAAAACGCACATGGCAGCTAACAACTGTCTGTAACTCCAGTTCCAGGGGATCTAACAGCCTTCTGTCGTCCACAGACATTTCACGACACGGGTACACATACCTACATGTGGGGATAACACTCATACACATGAAATAAAAATAATAAATAAACCATTTCCTCCCCAAGTTGGTTTTGGTTAGTGTTTTTATCACAGCAATAGAAAATAACTAAGATAGGAATTGTAACTCAAGACAATAAAAGACTTTCGCTTCTCTTCTGTAAAGGTACAGATGAGGATACATTTTTCAATTCACTTTTGCTGCAGTTTCCCAAGGGGAACTCAAACTTGCTAAACTCAAATATTGTTAGAACTTGTACAAATCCAAAACTCTAAGGAAGGCCTTTAATCACCTCTGCAATGTTCACCTTCAGTAAGGATATCTAAGTCTTAAAAAAAGAGTAAGTCCAAATATAGCTCTAAGATGTGGAGCTATCTACTTTTTTAACTCAGCTGGGGACAGAATTGTTGTTGCTTTGTCAAATTCTACTGCAGCTTGACCCTTCTCCCCAGGAACTTGGTGATTAGTAATACCCCTAATTGCATTTCCTCTGGCCCTCACAGCTGGTAGAAGTGATGTATATAGCACAAAAAAGCACTGAACTCAGTTTTAAGGACAGAAAGGAAGTAGGATGTAGTTACTTGGCTCTGTTCTTTCTGCACAGTGGGAAGTGGCAGAGTCTCTCGCATGTTAAGGACAACAATGAGCCCCACTGTGGTTGTGGTTCAGCTCCTAACTGACAGAGAAGCCTCCCTAGAGCCCCAGTTTTTGGTCAGTTTTTCCCATCTGCCTCCCAGACCTTGGGAGAGTAAGCTAATGAACCAATGCACTGGGTTTCCTTCCTTGTTGATAATGAGTTGATAGAAGAGCTCGGAGACTCAAAATATCTATAGGCTATAGGAAGTCATGACTTTTCCAGAGCAATTCATCTTGGAGCTAAGACTACATTGACAGTGTCTGACTCCAGCACTGTGATAGGAGCATTGGGGAAGGAAGAGCAGGATACTGGGCAGTGAATGGGACTTTGTTTAGAAACTGATTTTGACATCATTTTGAAATAACTTAGTAACTCCAGAAAGACAGGCTCAATTTATATAATTTGTCTCCCTAGACTATTGAAGCAGTTCCTTTTCTTTTGCTCTTAATATTGGTTCCTTATGAAAACAGAGGTGAGAGGAATTGGGGCAGTCACGCAGCAGATTGCCTTTGAGTTATAAAAGGCAATGATCCAAAACCTTCAGGGACTCTTGCCAAAAGGACACCTGTAAGATGCATAAGGACTTAATTATTGTAAAGTGTGCCAATGGTGTTTTGGAAAATGTGTTGGACTCTTGTGCCCTCTTTGATATAGGGTTTGCTTAAGATTTCACAGGCGATACTAAGAAAGGTTATTTGTATAGCCTGCTGGCTTCAACTTTAAAATGCCCAATTTGGAGATATAAAATGTGAGATATATAAACATACATAAAATATATAGATATAGATATAGATAGATAGTCAGCCATGGTGCCGCACACATTTAATCTCAGCATTTGGGAGGCAGAAGCAGGCAGATCTCTGAGAGATCAAGGCCATCCTGGTCTACATATCAAGTTCCAGGCCATCTGGGACTAGAGGGAGACCCTGACTCCAAAAGGGGGGGGGGCGTAGATACACAGTGGAATAATATTCAGTTGTTACAGACAAAATGAAATTCTGTTATTTGGAATAATGAAGAAGAATCAGAATAAATGAAAATATCTGCAAATGATATGATTAGCCATCCATAAAATGTAAGTGTATTAAACAGAAAGGAAATGAGCGTATCAGGAAGGAAGAGCATGGCAAAATTAATAACTGCAAAGTTAGGCACAAGAATTAGTAGTATTCCTCACACTGGAAATAACCATTACTAACTCTTACTAACAAATAAGACATCATTCAGCTGAGCAACAAAACTCCAAAATACCTAAAATTTCACCTAACAAAGATATGCTCGAACTTTATAAAGAAAACACTTAAAACTCTAGAACAGAAATAGTCAAATGTAGAGTACTTAATATAAAAGTGAATGTGAAATGTGAATGTAAAAAAATTGAATGTGAAAATTTAATATTCATCATTAATAGGCAAATAAATATGCAAGCTTTACAAAATCCCATGAAATGCAAGCTGAATGTTTTGAAGAATTTAAACTTACTCCAAGTTTATATAACAATACAAAAGTCCAAAAATAGCTGCCAATTGAAAAACTGAAGAATAAACAATAGACTTGACTCATAGCAACACATGTTACAAAATCATGCTAATAAAAATATGGTCGCTCTGACAAACACACGTACTCACCATGCACACAAAACCAATGGGATAGAGTAGTGAACTCAGAATCAGGAATTAGTCATACAATAAAGATGGCATCACAAATCATTGAGAGAAAATGCATTATTTAAATTCCTTATTTTAAAAACACTAATTATGTGGAGAAAAATTAAAAAACATATTCTACCTAACACCTTCATCAAAGGTAGACTCCAAACTGATTTTACAGTTGCATATGAGTGATTAAAAAGTTAATAGAAGAAAACAGAGGAAAATATCATTGTGATCTAAAGAGGGAAATCACGGCATTGTTGCCGCAAGCCACCACTCCAGCCAGCAGAGCCAAGGACGAGACAGACACCAAGGTGAGGTTCAGGCTTCTTCTTTACTGAACGGCACGAAGCTTTTATAGGGAAGCAGAGGGCCGAAGAAGGTGGGCGGGTAAGTTCCACTGTTTACCGCACATTCCACAGCCAGACCATGAGGCAGGATGTTTTTACAGGATGAGGAAATTTACAAGGTTGAGGCAGAAAAACGTTTTTCACAAAGTCGACCTGCAGAGGCTGAAGCTATAAACAGCTTGCTTCACAGATAATAGTTACTATTTCTGGGTAGGGGACCCACGGCTCCCTACACATTGTTACTTCAAAATTAATCACTTATTTAAACAAATGTTGCCAAGAAAAAAAATAGTAAATTACAAATGAGGTTAAGATATTTTCTATTTCTTTTTTATATTTTCTATTCCTTAATATAAGAGATATGGGGCTGGAGAGATGGCTCAGCGGTTAAGAGCGCTGACTGCTCTTGCAGAGGACCCGGGTTTGATTCCCAACACCTACATGGCGGCTAGGAAATGTCCTTAACTCCAGTTCCAGGGGAATCTGAAGCCCTCTTCTGACCTCCGCAGCATTGCACGACATGGGTGCACTCACATACAGGTAGGCGATACACTCATACACATAAAATAAAAATAATGAATAAAATATGAAATAAAAAGAGATTAATACATACAATAAGCAACTGAAAATCAATAAGCTAAAACAAGAGGAATAAGAAAAATGAGCACAGATCGTAAATAGGCAACTTAGAAAAGAGAAAGCTGAAAATGCTTGTACAGGAAGGCTTTTCCACCTCCCTGGTAAGCAGAGGAATGTAAAAGGAAACAGCAGGTATTCTTACATTGCCCTTGTAGATTAGTAACACGCTAAAAACTGAATGACAAATGTTACATGAATACTCACTCCTGTGGGAGTGTAGACTACTGCCATCTCAGAGAACAACTGAGAATTACTTAGTCCAAGTAAGTACACATGTATCCTAGAACCCAGATGGTCCCAAAGAGTAATCCAGAGAAACTTACAGCAGAGATTCTCACAGAGGTTTATGAGGGAAAGCTACAGGTGTGTTCATAGCAATATAACAAAACCAAAGAAGAACTATTTTAAAATCTAAATGGTTCCAGATAGATTAGAGGAATTAAATTGTTATCAAAAGAAAAATCACTTATGAATTCAACTAAACATTTATAAAAGAAATAGCTCTAGTCTCATTCAAGCTCTGTCAAAAAGCAGAGGAAGAGGAAACACTTTCCAATTTAGAAAGTTAGAAAAGGCAAAATTCTCATTCAAAAAGATGACAGATATCACAAGAAATAAAAACCATAGACTAATATCCCTCATAAATAGAGATACAAAAATCCTTAAGAAAAAGTTAGCTCGTTAATTGCAACATTACATAAAAAGACAATGCACCATAAATAATAGGGTTTATTCTGGGAATATAATGCTGCATTAATAATTGAAAATCAGTTAACATGACTCAGAATAAAGGAAAAACACTGGATCATTTCAATAAATTCAGGCAAAGAATTTGACAAAATTAACACACATTAAATAAAACCTCTAACAAATTAGGGGAAGACTTCCCCAATACAATGAAATACACCAGCATCACACTACAGCCAACAGGTTTCAATAGCAATATTCAATACAATCCAAATCAAACTGGAGCGGAATTTTTAAAATTCATATGGAAATTAAAAGTTCTTAGTGGAACCAATGTTTTGTGGGCTTTTTTGCATATTTTTTAAGTAAAGGTTTTTAGTACTCACAAAAACTCCCCACAGTACAGAGAAGTATTCAAAGAATGAAAAAACATGATTATGAATCATATTTCCCTGCAAGGCCACAGCCTCCAGATGAATCACATATGAACACTGCCCAGCCAAGGACCCATTCTGCGTCAAAACTGTGTTACATTCCAAGACTGGACTCAAAGGCAATTCGAAACTACTAATCTTTTAAATAAGAACAAAATTGAGGCTGGAGAGATGGCTCAGTGGTTAAGAGCACTGGCCGCTCTTGCAGAGGACCTGGATTCAGTTTCCAGCGCCCACATGATGACTCACAACCACCCATAACTCCAATTCCAGGCCAAGATTTTTCAATTAGAAAAACAAAATCTTTTCATAAATGATGTCAGATAGAGTGGATAAATGATTGGAAAAGAAATAAGCCTGTCCCTACTTCACAGCACATTAAACAATTGGGTATAGATGTGGTTACTCTTGCCTGTCAGCTTGACTGAATCTGATTATTTGAAGTGGAAAAACCCATCCTAAACATGGACAGCACCTTCTGGTGGCAGCCCAGATGAAAGAAGATAGAAGGAGAAGGCTCTGCTTTTGCCTGCTTGCCTTCACTCTCACTGGCAAGTTCATCCATTCGGTTGCTGCCATTGCTGCACTCCTTCACTGATGTTAGAGCCCAACTTCTTCAGGCTTCAGATTTGAACTGATGACCAATGACTCTCCAGGAGTCCTCATGAACTGAGCAACTACTGATCTCCTGGCCTCTCTAGTGGAGGACAGCCATTATTGGACTACCCGGATGATATTGTGTAAACCAATCTAATAAATCTTTTAAAATATATATTCTGTCATATATTATATATAAAATCAGTTCTTGTGGCAGCATGAATGAGAATGTCCCCCACAGGCTCCAAGTATTTGGACATTTTGTCCCCAGTGAGTGGCATTGTTTTGGGAGGTCTTAGATGATGTGGCCTTGCTGGAGGAAGCGTGTCACTGGGGGTAGGCTTAGAGAGTTCTTAAGCCTTGATGGATTTCCAGTACCTCTCTGGTTCCTGTGCCAGCTTGAAGATGTGAGCCTCTGCTTTCTCCTCCAGCCACCTCCCACCATCATGCTTTCCTGCCATGATGGACTCTTGATTCCTCTGGAACCCTAAACTCAAATAAACTCTTCTTTCTTCCCTGGGTCATGTTGTTTAATCACAGCAACAGAAAAATAACTAATATAGTTCTCATCCTCTACAGAGCCCTGACAAATACAGATGTTTTGGTTTCATTTCCTGGTTCTGTGGTAAATTCCCTGACAAGAGCAACTTAAGGAAGAAAGGGCTTATTCCAGCTTATAGTTCAAGGGTACAGTCCGTCATGGCAGGGATGTCAAGACAGCAGAAACTTGAAGTAACTGATCACATCACTTCCACCATCAGGAACAGAGAGTGATGAACACATGTTGATGTTCAGTTCCCTTTCTCCACTGATACAGTGTAGGATCCCAGCCAGGGAATGATGCCTCACACACACAGCAGGCAAGTCAACACAATCATGACAAGCCCCCACAGACATCCCAGAGGCCCATCTCTCAGGTGATTCTAGAGTCTGTCAACTTGAATTCAAGATAGATCATATACCTAATCATAAAGTGAACTATAAAGCTCTTAGAAGTAAATATAGGATAACATCTTTATGGCCTAACAGTAACATAAATGTTTATAGTGGGATTATAATTTTCAGAGTTTTGGGTATGCAGCAAAATTTAGAAAGAGATGTAGAGGTGTCCATATACCATCTACCCCAGCACATGCACAAGTTCCCCTACTGCCAGCATTAGCACCACATCATTATCACCCAAAATCTGTAGTGTACCCACCATGTGTTTCATCAAGTATGCAACCATATATTAACCACTACAGTGTCATACAGAATATGTTTCATTGTCTAAATATACTATACTTTATCCATTCACCTACTGAAAGACATCATAAATGCTTCCAAGTTTTGACAATTACAAATAAAGTATATTTAAATATCCATATGTCTTTTTGTGTAAACCTGAGTTTTTAACTCCTTTGGATAAATCACAAGATGCATAATTGCAGAATCATATGGTTAGAATAGTGTCCATTTTCTGAGAAACTGCCACACGATCCTCCATAGTAGCTGCATTATTTGCATTCTTACTGACAACTAACAAAAGTACGTGTTGCTCCATGCCCTTGTCAGCATTTGTTATTGTCATGAAACAGATTTTTAGCACTCAAAAACTACTATTAAAAGGAAAGCTTTTTAAAAAATCACATTTCATAAAAATTTAGAAATTCTGCCCATCAAAAGGATATATAAAAACTAAGAACATTGGAATGAAATATTTATTCTATATGCATACATTTATATACACCCAACAAAGGATTAATATAAAAATATATTGTTAATATTCTATTGATTATTTTTATTCTGTGTGTATGAGTGTATTGCCTGCACATATGTGAGTGCACTCAGGTCATGCAATGACCGTGGATGTCAGAAAAGAGTGTCAGATTCCCCTGGAACTGGAGTTACAGACAGTTGTTAGATGTCATGTGGGTGCTGAGAACCGAATCTGAGTCTTTTGCAAGAACAGTCAGTGCTCTTAACTACTGAATTCTCTCTGTATCCCCCCAAGAATATGTTTTTGAACTCCTCTAAATTAATAAGAAAAAGACAAAAACCAATTTTTTACTGTGTTATCATTTCATGCATGCGTATAATACATTTTTACCAAACCCCACACCCTTCTCCTCCTCCCAAACACGACTTTTCCCTCCCAGCTTCATGTGCTATTTTTTAAAAACTCACTGAGCCCACTTAGTGCCATCTGCATGTGCATGGATGTAGGGCCATCTACTGGAGCATGGATAACCTTTCAAGGGCCACATCCCTGAAGAAAACTGACCCTTTTCAGCAGCTGTCAATCACTACTAGCTTCTTGGCTAGCTGTGGAACTTCACGAGCCCCTCTCCCATTCATGTTGGTGTTTTGGCTGGGTCAATCTTGTGCAAGCAGTGATAGTTGCCGTAGTTTCTTATGCGCAATGGTACTGTCATATCTGATGAATACTGTTTTGCTGCAAATGTTCACTACCTCGGCCTCTTATAATCTTCCTACCTCCTCTTCCATGATTATCCTTGAACCTTGGGGGAAGAAGTATGATATAGATGGCCCATTTAGAGCTGAGCACCCCACAGTCTTATTTTCTACATGCTGACCAGCCCTCGGTCTCTATAGTAATCACCATTACTAAGTTGCTTTGATGAAAGTCAACAGATAAAGAACGTAGGGGGCAGTTATTAGTATGTCCATTTAACAGAATAATAGTATTAGGTTCTCCTTAGAGCCTATGACCTAGTCATTCCCGGGTTTTTGACCCAGTGCAGGGTACCAGATATTAGTTCTGTCTTATGAATTGGCCTTTAAAATCCAAAGGTGAAGTGGTTGGTTACTTCCATGGCACTCCTGCACTACTGCACCAGTGGGCATATCTTGCCAGGCCAGTCTTATTGTATCTCATGGAGTTTACAGCTGGGTAAGGCTGTTGATTCCTTTACTCCCCTAGTAGGGGAGATAGCACCCCCCAGCCCCATGAAAGCTATCCAGTAGGGATGAAGCCTCCAGGTTGGTACCAGCTTGATTTCATGTCCTATGACTCAAGTATGTGGTGTCTTCAACAATAGGTTATTGCTATCAAGTTTTGAGGTATAACTGAGGACAATAGCAATAGCCTATACTGTTTGCAGGCGGGGGGAGTCCATAGGACCCTGCTGACAAACAACTCAAAAAGAAGCAACTCATACCTGTCACCAGGCTTTTAACTTGATAGACTATGATGTCTGGTGATGGCATTTTCTCCATTATAGGGTAATTCCATTTAAACTCCAGATGAGTGTGTGTGTGTGTGTGTGTGTGTGTGTGTGTGTGTGTGTGTTAGGAAATGTCTACAGGGGCAGGTTTGCATATGACATTTTCAAAGGTCTTAAGTGTTAGTTATCCTTCCCCATACTCTTTGGACCATACCTTCCCATACTCTATGCCACTTGACTCTTCCTGTTCCATCATTCCCCTTTCCTTCTTCATGCCATCTGCATTCTATCAGTCTTCCCTTGAAATTCCTCCTGCATGGACCCTTACTATATTCCTGACTTCCATTGCTACTCCAATTTAAACACACACATCTAAAAGTTCAACTTTAGCATTCATATGTAAGAGAGAACATATGACATTTGGGTTTTTTTGTTTGTTTGTTTGTTTGAGTCTAGGTTACCTCACTCAGAATAATTATTTCCAACTCTATCCATTCACTTCTGAAATTCACAATTTTATTTGTTTTAACAGTTGAATAATAATTCATTAAGTAATGTACCAAATTTCCATTATTCATTCCATCAGTTGATGGATATCTAGCTGTTTCCATTTTCTGGCTATAGAAAATAGAGCAGCAAAGAACATGGATGAGCAGCTATCTCTGTAATAGGATATACAGTCCTTTGGGAATGGGCAAAGGAATAGGATAGCTGGATCACATACTAGATCTATTTCTAACTCTTTGAGGAACCTCCACACCAATTATCATAGTGGCTGCACAGTTAACATGCCCACCAACAGTGAATAAGTGTTCCCCTTTCACACCACATTCACACCAGCATTTGTCATCATT
>NW_008353008.1:79699-91447 GCF_000622305.1 Nannospalax galili | reverse complement strand
ATGAGATGGTCCCTCACTGTGTAGCCCTGGCTGGCCTGAACTTGCAATTTAGACCAAGCTAGTTTTGAATGCACAGAAATTTGCCTGCCTCTACCTCTCAAATACTGGAATTAAAAGTGTCTGCCACCACACTTAGCTGCTCTTTATCTTTGCTATACTGGCTTCATAAGAAGAATTTGGAAGTGTTTCATAACCTTTATCTTTTACAGAATAATTTCAGGAGTATTAGTATTAGTTATTCTTTGAAGATCTGGTAGAATTCTGTGCTGAATCCATCTGGCTCTGGGCATTTTTAGTTGGAATATTTTTTTGTCCTTTTGAGACAGGGTTTCTCTAAATCCCCAGCTGGCCTGCAACTCACTGTGTATACCAGGCTGGCATTTATCTTGCAGAGATCTGCCTGCCTCTGCCTCCTGAGTGCTGGGACTAAAGGTGTATGCCACTCAGCTTTGGAATGTTTTTAATTACTGTTTCTACCTCATTGGTTGTTTTGAGTCTGTTTAAATTATTTACTTGATCTTGGTTTAACTTTGATAGGTCATATACATCTAGAAATTCATCCATTTCTTTTAGATTTTCATGTTTAGTAGAATTAAATTATTAAGTACGTCCTTATGAGTCTCTGAATTTATCAGTGTCTGTTATAGTATCTCCCTTATCATCTCTAATTTTATTAGTTTGGGTTTTCTTTTTCTTTTGGTTGGTTTGGCCAAAGGTTTATCAAAGTACACTACTTAATGTTTTCAAAAAATCAACTCTTTGTTTCATTAATTCTTTGTTTTGTTTTTAATTTCTACTTCATTAATTTCAGCTCTAGTTTTGATGATCTCTTCCCCACTATTTTTTTAATATTTTATTTATTATTTTTATTTTGTGTATGAGTGTATTGCCTGCATATATGTGAATGCACCCGTGTCGAGCAATGCCATGGAGGTCAGAAGAGGGCTTTGGATTCCCCTGGAACTGGAGTTAAGGACGGTTTGTAGCCGCTATGTGGGTGCTGGGAATTGAACCTGGGTCCTCTGAAAAAGCACTCGGTGCTCTTAATCGCTGATCCATCTCTCCAGTCCCCCAGCTACTATTTTTGGGTATTACTTGCTCTTGTTTTTCCAAGACTTTCATGCGCATCATTAAGTTATTAATTTGAGATCACCCAAAAATTTTTTTCTTTGTTTTTTTTGAGACAGGGTCTCCCTGTAGCCCCAGCTGGCCTGGGACTCACTATGTAGACCAGGCTGTCCTTAAACTCACAGATATCCACCTGCCTCAGCCTCCAGAGCCCTGGGATTAAAGGCATGCACCACCCCACCCGGTTAGCTCACTCAAAATTTTTGATGTAGGACTTTGTACTATAACCTTTTCTCTCAGGACTGCCTTTATTGCATCCCATGGATTCTGATGTGTTATGTTTTCATTTTCATTCAATTCTATGAATTTTTAAATTTTCTTCTTGACTTCTTTGATGTAATTATCATTCATGAGTTTGTGTACTGTTTATATATAGCTTTATTCCATTGTGATCTACTAGAATACAGGATGCTATTTCAACTTTCCTATATTTATCGAGACTTGCTTTGTGTCCTAATGTGTGGTTGCTTGTGGAGAAAGTTTCATATACTACTAAGAAGAATATATATTCTTTTTTGTGTGAAATGTCTGATAGATGTCTGTTAGGCCCATTTGATTTATGGTATCATTCAACTCCAGTGATGATTTTCTGTTTTTAGGTTTTGTTCTAATGATTGATCTATTTGTGAAAGTAAGGTATTAAAGACACCAATTATCACTGCACTGGAGTTAATCTGTGATTTTACACCTAGTAGAATTTTAAAATATATTTTATTGAGTTTTTGCATATTTCATATCACTTAATCAAATTTAGACCCCATCCCCCATCCAATCCCCGCATAGACCTCCACAAAATTTCATGCATTCTGTCATATATGTTAAGTCCTATCCAGTTAAGCATTTGTACCTAGATGTCCTTTCATGGAAGTTCGTTCACTGGAGTCTAGTCAGCCTATCTAGAGTCGCTCCTTTAAAGAAGAGCTGCTCTCCCTCATCCAGCAGTAATCAGCTGCCAATAGTTCCTTGCCTAGGGTTGGGGCCTGCTACCCATTTCCTCTGTTCTATACTGGGTTTTTGTCAGATTGAGTCAGCATGGGTCTTGTGCAATGCTATCATCATTGTTGCAAATTCAACTGAGCAAGTTCCCAGTGGCCTGAAATAGTAGATAATCAATAAATTGGAATCAATTCAAACGCTCACCAACAGAAGACTGAACAAATAAGTTGTGGTTAAGTTACATAACAGAATATTGCTCAATTTAAAAAATTACTGGGGGCTAGGGAGATGACTCAGTCAGTAAATGCCTACCATACAAGCATGAGGATCTGCGGTTGGATCCCCAGCACCTATGTAAAAGCAAAGCATGACAGTGCACACCTGTAATGCCACCACTGGACAGGGGACGACAAGCACATTCTTGGATCTCAGTGAGCCAAGTCTAGTCAATTCAGTGAGCTCCAGGTTCAATGAGAGACCTTGTCTCAAAAAATAAAGTGTAGCATGATCAGGAAAGACACCCAACATCACCCTATGGCCTCAACCCATGCACATACATACATGTACATAGCATGTATATATACCACACACACATAACACACACACAAACACATACATACTCACTCAGAGGGATAAACTTGATAACATATAGATTCTAAATGAAACTCTAAAACAGAGCAAAAGAAGTCAGATACACTAAAATACATACTGAGCTATCCTATGTATATGAACTTCAGATATAGACTAAAATAATCAATGGTGAAGGAAATTATACTATTTATGTATGGAGGCTACAAGTTTACTGGCTGGATGCACAAAGGAACTTTTTAGGGTAATGGAAATGTTCTATGTTTTGATGAGGATAGAGATGTGCAAATGTGTGCTTTTCTCAAAACTCACTGAATTGTGCACTTAAAATCTGTATGTACATCTAGGAGATGCCCAGTACTAGGTGACCCATCTGCAGTTGAATCTCTACAACTAAGGCTCATGGAACATAGCAGAATAAGGGGTAGAGAGAGGGCTAATGCACCCCTCAACTCTCACTAGTGAGGCTTCCATGTACATCAGAGTGCAATATACACAGAAAGTGACAACTGGACAAGTTTTGGAAAATAAGAAACTGTAGAGTATAGGATGGGACTCATATGGAACCTCACCCACCCACAGCTCAGAGATGTTGTGGAAGAGGGGGCAGAAAGATTGTAAGAGCCAGGGCTGGTTCGTGAACATAAGGAGGTAGAGGCTTCCAGGCCACTAGAGGCTTTCTCATGTGAGCCTGCAGCAGTGGTGGCATTGAACTTGGGACCCATGTCAGCTCAATTAAACAAGGACCCAAAGGAGAGGTGAGAAATAGGTGGCCACCCAGCACTAAATTGAAAACTATTTGAGATGGATTGCTGCTGGATGAGGGAGAATATGACTTGCATACCACCACTGATGGGCTGACTAGACTCCAGTGGATGCATTTACACTGAAGGACATTTGGGAACAAATACCTGAATTAATAGGACTTAGCATGTAGGGCAGAGTGTATAGGGTTCAGTGGGGGGATGGGGAAGGTATGGATGGGAGAAGGGGTCTGGATTTGAGTAAGAAACATATGAAATTTTAAAAGTTCAATAAAATTTTTTTTAAAGATCTGTATGTATGACTGTTTATAAACATTTCAATTAAAAAAAACTTCAGAATCAGTTCTGGAGTAAGATGGTGAATTAGAAAATTTCCTCCCTGTGAATTCATGAATGAGAGGAGTGGCATGATAAAGAAAAATTGTATTCCTAGGAGAGAAAGATTATCAGGATTAGAGAACCAGGTGAGAGTACAAGTGTGGAGAAAGTCTGGCATAGCGGCACATGCCTTTAATCCAAGCATTCAGGAGGCAGAGGCAGGCAAATCTCTGTGAGACAGAGACCACCCTAGTCTACATAGCAAGTTCCAGGCCAGCTGAGGCTACAGGGAGATCCTGTCTCAAAAAAAAAAAAAACCACACATTAAAATACAGAAAAAGGACACAGAAAAATGGAAAATAGTCTGCAATTCCATACCCAGTTTAGAGGTCAGGGACAAAGCTGTCAACACAAAGCAAGTTTGGACAGTTTAGGAAACCTGGTGACAGCAGATTATCAGCCCAACTGCAAAAGAACCCCTTGGGTCTCAGAAGCCTTAAATACAGTTGGTGGATGGGGACGGATGGGACAATGACTCATCCTGCATGGAAGGGTAGCACTGGAGCAGAGATCCAGGTGGCCTCTTCAGAAAGGGCCTATTGTTTGACACTGAGCTGCCCTGGGGACCTGCAAACAGGGAACAGTTGCAGGTCAGAATGCCTAAGGACACCTTTCCACAGTTTCTTGGTGGGAGATAACCATAAAAAAGCAACCATGCAGAAGAGGTGGGTCAGACACTGGACCACTGAGAGGTTCTAGCAGCAGCAAGATGTGGCTGTGGAAGGCCATTCTAAATGGTCCTGTCCTCTGTGGCAAGAAGTGAGCCCTGTTACCTGTGGGTCAACACAGAGGCTGAGTGCTCAAGCTCATGGTCAGTGAGTTACCTGGTCTACAGAGCTGGATCCCCGTGTGTATGGTTTTCAGGTTCACAAGACAGTGCTGTGAGCCCAGGTCTGGTAGTTCACTTGATTTGTATAGCTTCCTCCCTTATTGGGCAGACTCTGAAATGCCCTGACACCAACAGGCAAAGTGCCTAGTTCCTCAAGCCTCCTCCTTCAGTGCAGAATGCAGCACTATGTTTCCTTCCCCAATCTCTGATACATTCAGGAAACAACCTTCAGCTTGGACGCTAGGGTGCATAAACGGGGAGCCTCTGGAGTCATTGGAAACCTGTCTAGCTTATAAACATAAAGCTCCATGAGGCCATATTACTAAAGGTAATCAACAGATACAATGCAATCTTCATGAAAATTTCAATGCCATTCTTCTCAGAACTAGATCTTAAACAGTTTTAAAATTCATAAGGAAGCACAAAAGATCTCAAATAGCCAAGGCAATCCTGAGAAAAAAAGAGTAATGCTAAAGAATCAGCACACCTGATTACTGATTACATTGTAGAGCCATAGTAATAAAAACAGAATGGTCCTGGCACAAAAACAGACATGCAGACCTACAGGCTAGAATAGCAAATCTGGAAATATATCCACACTGCTTCAGCCATCTGATTTATGACAAAGATGCCAAAAACCATACATTGGGGGAAAAGACAGCCTCTTCAACAAATGATGTGTAAAAAGCTAGATAACCCCACATAGAAGGATGAAACAAGACCCCCATCTCTTACTCTAAAAAAAAAGAAAATAATTCAAAATGGATCAAGGGTCTTCATGTAGAATCTGAAATGCTAAATCTTCTATAGACTTCAAGATACAGGCCTAAGTAACAGCTTTCTGAATAGGACAGCAATATCTCAAGAAATAACAGTAAGAACTGACAAATAGAATTACATCAAGTTAATAAGTTATTGCACAGTAATAGAAACAATTACCAAAGTAAAGAAACAACCTAGAGAAGGGGAGAAAATTTCACTAGCTGTTAATCCAACAGAGGATTAAAATCCAGAGTATACAAAGAACCAAAAAGCTAAACTAAAAAAGAATAAAAAATCTAATCAATAGATAGAGAAATGTACTAAACAGACAGTTCTCCAAAGAAATACAGTTGGGCATAGCGACACAAGCGGGTAATCCTAGCACTCAGAAGGCTAAGGCAGGAAGATTATTGTGAGTTCATAGCCAGCCTGGGCTACATTGTATAACCTGACACCACATACACACACACACACACACACTACACACACACACACAATGAAGAAATGCTACTGTGCCTAAGTACACATAGAATTCAGCATCTTTAGCCATCATAGAAATTCAAATCAAGACTATATAGAGATTCCATCTCACCCCAATCAAAATGGCTGTCATCAGGAAAAACAAAAGGCAACAAATGCTGGTGAGAGGGCAGTGAAATGGGGGTATGATGCACTATTGGGAGGAAAATAAACTAGTTAAGGCACTACAGAAATCAATACGGAGGTTTCTTATAAAACAAAAAAACAGAACTAGCGCACGACCCAGATATACCACTCCTTTGATGCCTGTTGTGGAACACATTCCTCCAGGTATAACATGTCCATTGTCATCTTAATCAGAGCATTTGTGATTACTGCATACAAAAGATTGGGCCTGCTGACATTCTATGAAAGAGAGGCAAGAGAATTATCAGATCACTAGGTATCTCCAGTGGAACAGTAACTGGAGGAATGGGTATGCTACTTTACCCATGCTGCAGTGGGACTTTGCAATGATGCCACTGGTGGGGGAAGGGTGTTACACATGCTCCTGTAAGAAGGCCCAATACAGAAGCTGGACTTGGATGTAATTGTTCCTGCTGTCAGAGTCCTATCTGAAGGGAGCAAGCCTTCATTTACTTCTCCCCAGGAAATATAACACAGCAATCTAGAAGGAATCAAAGTCAGTAAAGGAGAGATTCCTGCATGTCTGTGTTTATCAAGGCACTATTCACAACCACCAAGTTAGGGATTCAGCCGAGGTACCAATCAGTGGGTGAATGTACAACACTAGAGAGAAAAGTAAATATGGAATATTCAGCAAAAAGAATGAAATTATGCTTGCAGGGAAATGGCTAGAACTGGAGAGTACCATATTAAGCAAAATAAACCAGCTTCAAAAAGACAAAAATCACATTTTCTTATATATGGAATATGAATTTATAAAATACTAAAGTAGAAAGGGCACTATTTGGAAGAGGAAAGGAACCAACAGCATGGGAATGAGGAGCGGGTTGGGGAATGTGATCAGAGTTATGATCCACATAAGGAAACGTCACAATAAAATCATCATTCTCTACAAATACTATTCACTAAAATGTTCATTATCTGTCTTCTGATAAACCAAGGAAGAATCTAACCTTCCTTTGAGTTGTTGGCCAGGGTGGCCCAAGAGACTCCCAGACATTAATCCAGCATAGAACTGGGAAAATGAACAGCAGACCCCAATCTTATCTAAAGGAATGTTGGTAACTGATTGCTGCTAGATGAGAAAGAGCTGATCTTCCTAAAACCAGGGACTCTATATAGGCTGATTAGACTCATCGGATGGACTTGCACTGGGGAATGGCTGGGGGCACTGACAACACAGTGGACAGTAACAGGGATGACAGAGTATATGGGCTCCAGTTGGTGGGAGGGCTTTGGGAGGGTGCCATTTGGGATACAGGTGTAAAGATGAATAAGATTGTTTGGGATGTTCTGTATGAAATACACACAAAAAAAATCAATCAACAAAAAATGAGTTATATTTGAGGAAGAAGCATAAAAATTTGCTTCATGTTAATTAGTAGATATGAAAAACATTACCATTGAAATCTACCTGATGAATTTATATCCATGTTCAGGTGCCAGAGATCTCAGAAAGTAACTGACTGTCACTAGTGATAATCAGATATACAGAGATCAGAGGTGCATGTGTAAACATCTAAGTGTTATTTGCATTAAAAATGAGTTTTTCTGTATGAAACAGTATATTTTTAAATTAAATGGAGATCTTTTTTAAAGGTTAAAACCTCATTCAATTTTATGCCTTATAGGGCTTATACTGAGTACAATAATGTATAACAAAATATTGTATAACTGTAATAATTCAACTGTAAACCTAAAAATTTACAGCCAAATTTGAAAGAGATGCATCCTACCTCTGGAAACTGTTATTGACTATGTCAATGCTGTTGTAATGAAATGCTTCTACTAATTATGTGGTTATTAAATAAATCTTTAAAAAATAAGCCATGGAAGGATCTAATAAAAATAAAATTAAAATTTTTACTTCATCTTAAAAGAATAAGATCATGTCCTCAAGAGAAAGAAGATTATGCTCAAGGAAAAGTTATGAAACTTAAAAGAAAAAAAAGCAACAATAAAGAAAATCAAGGTATGCAGAAAAATCACCTTGTTGGAAGCAACATGCAGACGTGCAGTCAGCACGGAAACTGAAGTCAATTCTTTATATTTAGTTCAAGGAATCATTCAGCTCCAGAAAATATTTTCTTAATTATATAAATGAATCTTGTCAAACAATAAAATTTTTAACATTATTTATTACTACTGTGTGTGCACGTGCAAGTGCATGTCATAGCATTCATGTGGAAGTCAGAGGACAGCTCTGTGGAGTCAATTCTCTCCTTCTACTTTTACATGGGTTACAGGGATCAAACTCCAGTCACCAGGCATGTGCAGCAAGGGCCTTTACTACTCAGTCATCTCACAGGACCCACAATTAAACTTCCGAAACAAACATGTCTTCATGATTTTATTTCCTGGTTTTTGTTACAATTGTTGGTGCTGTTGATGGTGATGGTGGTGGGGTATGTGTGACTTGCAGTTTTCTAAAATAACAATTTTGAAAACCAAAAAGGCTTCATGTTATCCTGGCTATTGTTTAGGAAGAATTAATATGATACTTTTGAGTACATGTTGGATTAAAACTCACACAGTCACCTGTTACAACTCCTGCAGGCATCCTGATACTTAGCTATAGCACTACATTAGGAAAACTACAGTGTTCTGTTCATTTATCTTAAGATCATCTTTCCTTCAGAGAATTGCAGGAAAAATTCAGCACACATAAGGCAAAGCAGGATAACCCAGCTGCGACTTTCTTCCTTCTTTAATCAAGACTCAGTTTCGTCTTTATTTTATACTCTTGTATTAAGTCTTTTCTATTCCAACTTTATTAAATTCCTGATCACCCTTTTTTGCTTTTATTGAATCTCTATGAATTTCATACATTGTATTTTTATCATAATTAGTCCACCTCCCCTATCTGCCCCTCACCCTTTCTGATTTCATGTACTCTATTGTAATATATATGTATTATTTTTTAAGGCCTATCAAATCACATTTGTGTCCCCAAAATCCCAAATGTCCTTTGGTGTGGATCCATCCACTGGGGCCTGGTCAGCCTACCCAGAGTCACACCTTTAAAGAAGACTGACTCTACCCCTCCCAGAAGCCATCAGTTGCCAGTACTTTCTGGGGTAGGGTTGTGGTTATCCATTTCCCCACTTCTATGCTGGGTTTTGTCTGGCCTGATTTTATGCGGGACTTGTGGATGGTGTCACTATTGCTGTGAAGTCATATGAGTAACTGGCTGGTTTTCTGATAAAGTGTTTCCTTGTGGTCATCCACATCCTCCGGCTCTTAAAATCTTTCTGTCCCCTCTTCTGCAATGATCTCTGAGTCTTGGGAGACAGAAGTTTGGTATCAGTGTCCTTTTCAGGGATAAGCAGTCTGTAGCCTCTTAGTCTCTGCTGCTTGGCCAGTTTTGGGTCTCTGTTTAATCACCATTTTCTGTATGAGGAAGCTTCTCTGGTAAAGAGTTGAGGGGTACATTAACCTATGTGTTTAACAATAAGTTATTAGGAGTTAGTTTGTCTATTTAGCAGAATAATAGTAGTAGGCTCTCCCTTATGGCCTGTGATCTATCTAAGCACAAGTTCCTAGGCCTGATCAGTGTCAGGCACCTTTTAAAAACTCATATTTGGAGCTAGAGAGATGACTCAGCATTTAAGAGCACTGGCTACTCTTACAGAGGACCCAGGTTCAGTTCCCAGTACCCACATGGCACCTAACAACCATCCTAACTCCAGTTCCAGGGGATTCAATACCCTCTCCTGATGTCTGTGGGCAATGCATGACATGGGTGCTCTTACATACATGCAGGCAATACACTCATACACACAAAAATAATAAATAAAAAATTAAAAAATCTCATCTTCATATATTATACAACTAGATATGCCAATGTAATAAGTCAAACAATATGAGACTTTCCATCTAAATTGCTCCCAACCATGTCTTCAATCACTGGTAAAAGCAGAAAATTCTATAATTGAGAACCATGTTTAGTCTTCGACAAAAGAAGTAAAACACTGTATTCCTGCACAAAGAAAACTCATAACTCTTATTTCCTTTTCAAAAAAATTGAATGACCTAATTTTACTCATTAGTCTTTAAAAATGAATGGCACACATTCTCCACATTTAACAAGTGGTGAGTTTTTTAAATAATAAAATCTTCATAAAGAATGTAAATGGATACATAGTGAGTTCAGGTCAGCTGGGACTACAGGAAGACCCTGTCTCAAAAATACAAAGCCATTGTTTCCCTGGGCCTGCAGGACTCACAGCAGGCCTCTCTCCTACCTGCAAGCCTCTCTCGGGGGAAAGTCCATTGAGCCCTCTGTGCCTTGACTCACCCAGCCTCATTCACCCTCCTATCTCCACCACTGTTCTTTCCTCCGAGTTTGGGCCCTGCCCCATTCCTTGTCTTGGGGCCCCAGACACCTGGGCAACCAATACTGCTTCCTGATCCTTTTCATCCAGACCAATTTAGTGCCTTCTCTGGGCCCCAGGATCACTGCTCCTGGGCCTGGCTCTGCCCTAAACTGCCTCTGCTTCTCTGGGACTGCACCATCCTCCAGCCTCTTTCTGGGACTCAGGGGCTGACCTTTCCTCTTCCTGATCCTTTGCATCCAGACCAACCCAGCTCCTCAGTGCAATCCCCAGGAGGCCTTGGGGCCTCTTCCTGCCCCGTCTGCCTTTGCAGTCTGCCTTTGCATCTCTTGGTGGCACAGCCACCAGCTGCCCTAGACCAGCATCTTTCCTGGGCCTGGCTCCCAGGCCAGTCCAACCCCCAAATTCCTGAGGCCAAAATCGTTCCTGGAGGGATCCAGACCTTAGAAGAAAGAGTGAAAACATCTGACCCTCACCCAAATTGGGCCTCTGTGGGAACTCCTGAAGACAAAAGCAATCCAGCCACTCCAATATAAAATCAAAAGAGAGAACCAGAAGCTTAGACAAACCAGCTTTTCATGCCCAAAAAGTAAACCACAAAGACACATAAAGTTCACTAAAAGAAGCACACCTAACCTTGAAGGTCTGAGTCTCACACAAGAATCAGAAACTACAAAAGAAATTCACATTTCAAAATCACAGAGAAAAAATAATAACATGAAAAACCAAAATAACATACCCCCACCAAATACCAATAGTCCTCTAGAGGAGTACAATGAGAACCCCCTAGAGATAATGGAGGACATGGAACTCAAAAGAACAATTATAAACATGATAAAAGAATTCAGTGAATTTAAAGAACACAAAAAAAAAAAAAACTCAAAGAACAGAAAGAAGATAGGGATAAACTTCTGAATGAATTCAGAAAAGAGTTAGAAATATTGAAGACTACTCATGCTGAAATGAAGAAGGAAGTGAAACACTCACTAATCCAATTAGAAAAGATAAGAGAAAGCCTCACCGATAGGATGAACAAAATGGAAAAGAGAGGATCAAGACTGGAAGATAAAGTGGATGAACTAGACCACAAAAGCAAAGATTATGAAAAATTTAAGAAATCACAAGAATGGAATATGCAGGAATTGTGTGACACCATAAAAAGACCAAACTTATGATTCATAGGCATAAAAGAAGGAGAACAATCTCAGCATAATGGTATGGACCAGATCTTCAATAGGATTGTAGAAGAAAATTTCCTAAAATTAAAGAAAGATCTGTCCATACAAGTACAAGAAGCATATAGAACATCAAAAAGACAGGACCAGAAAAGAAACTCTCCACAGTACATTATAGTACAAACACT
>NW_008353008.1:78217-78991 GCF_000622305.1 Nannospalax galili | reverse complement strand
AATATTAGGGGACTTTGATACCCCATTGGTTCCATTAGATAGGTCAACAGGACAGAGACCTAACAAACAGGCATCTGAATTAAACAATACCATACATCAAATGGGCCTAACAGACATCTACCGAATATTCCACACAAGCACCAAAAAATACACTTTGTATTCAGCACCCCATGGAACTTTCTCCATAATGGACCACATACTGGGGCACAAATCATGCCTACAAATACAAAAAGATTGACATAATTCCATGCATTCTATCAGACTACAGTGCAATAAAGCTTAAAATCAACACCAGAAGACATCCTAGTAACCACATGAACACATGGAAATTAAACAACACACTCCTGAATGATGAATGGGTGAGAAATTAAGAAAAAAGTAAAAGTATTCCTGGAATTAAATGAAAAGGACAATACAACAGGACAAAACTTCTGGGACATGCTGAAAGCGGTCCTAAGAGGGAAGTTTATAGCTCTAAGTGCCTACATCAAAAAAGCAGAAAGAACACAAATAAATGACTTAACATTGCAACTCAACACACTTGAAAAGCAACAGCAATGAAGACCAAATCCAGCAGACAAGAAGAAATAACAAAATTCAGGGCAGAAATTAATGAAATTGAAATAAAGAAAACAATACAAAGAATCAACAATTTCAAGAGCTGGTTATTTGAAAAGATAAACAAGATTGACAGACCGCTACCCCAACTAACCAAAAGAAAGAAAGAGCACCTCCAAATTAACAAAATCAGAGATGAAAGGGGAAACATCACAA
>NW_008353008.1:77153-77531 GCF_000622305.1 Nannospalax galili | reverse complement strand
ACATAATTAAAGCCATATATAACAAACCCACAGCCAACATCATTCTAAATGGAGAAAAACTGGAAGCATTCCCATTAAAATCAGAAAACAGAAAAGATTGTCCACTGTCCCCACTCCTTTTCAGTATAGCGCGTGAAACTCTTGCAACACCAATAAGACAAAAGAAGGAAATTAAAGGAGTAATAATTGAAAAAGAGAGATTGAATTATCCCTTTTTGCAGATGATATGATATTATACCTAAGAGATGCCAAAATTTTCACCAGAAAACTCCTAGAAATTATTAGCACGTTCAGTAAAGTGGCAGGTTATAAAATTAACCTACAAAAGTCTGTAGCCTTTCTATATACCAATAACAAGCAATCAGAGAAAGAGCACAT
>NW_008353008.1:69323-75259 GCF_000622305.1 Nannospalax galili | reverse complement strand
ACAACCTACTGACAAATTATACATAGCAGATCAAGAAATATATGTCTAGGTAAGGTTTATCTGAGAACAACTGGTCTTTGTCCGAGATTTATCTAAATGACACACATAATTAAAAATACCAGACAGGTGGAACTAACCTTCTTGGGTGTTTAACAGATATACTTTGAGGTCTATTATAATTTCGTCAGAGGGACATAAAGGACACTATTTTGCTCTTTGCCCTCCTAGGTCAACTAGTTCCAGGGGACTATGAGCATCTCTCAAAATGTCCTCTAATGGTGGTGGGTCATCTGTCCTCTTGATCAGGAGGCCGAGGAGACTCCACCAGATGGACTTGAATCAATGTCTAGTCTATAAAATGGAGGGTCAATGCAGAGGCACCAGTTCCTCTATGCTTCCAAGCGAAGCCAGCCATGGTTGAGTAGGACCTTTGACTTATCTTCACATAGGCAGAGCTAGTAAAAGAAAGGAGCCAGGGGCTCCTCCCAAGCCCATGTGACCCCTGAGGAATAGATCCTCAAACAACCTTTATCTGGGCCTTAATCACCCAAACAGAAAGTATGACCAAGGATTAAAGAGGCCAATATAATTTTTTAAGAGTCCATATGTATAGCTAAAGGCTATATAGGAAGCAACAATGCCAACAATAGGAGATACCTTCTTTTGAGTTGTTGGCCAGGGTGGCCAAAGGGACTCCCCGATAGTAACTCAGCATAGAACTGGGAAAATGAACAGCAGACCCCAATATTATCTAAAGGAGTATTGACAACTGATTGCTGCTAGATGAGGTAAAGCTGACCTTCCTAAAACAAAGACCTCTAGACAGGCTAACTAGATTCACCAGATGGACAAGTAGTGGGGAATGGCTGGGGGTGCTGACAACACAGCAGACAGTAGCAGGGATATCAGAGTATAAGGGCTCTAGTGGCGGGAGGGAGGCTATAGGAGGGTGCTACCTGGGAAGTGGGTGCATAAATTAAAAAGCTTCAAAGCATAAAAATTTGCTCTTTAATAATTAGTAGATGTGAAAAACATTACCACTGAAATCTACCTGATGACTTTATATCCATGCTCAGATGCCAAGGAGCTCAGCAGATAGATAGAGATTAGAAATGCATATGCATCTTAGTCTCAGTTGTATTAAAAATGAATTTTTCTGTATGAAACTGTGTATTTTAATAATGAAATGGAGATCTTTTTTAAAGGTTAAAACCTCATTTAATTTTATGTCCTATAGGGTTTATACTGAGTACAATATTGTATAAGTGTAATAATTCAACTGTAAACCTAAAAATTTACAGCCAATTTTGAAAGAGATGCATCCTACCTCAGGAAACCATTATTGAATATGTCAATTGTGTTGTAATGAAATGCCTCTTCTAATTATATGGTTATTAAATAAATAATTTTTAAAAAATACAAAAACAAAAAAAGAACCCCCCAAAAAAAGAATATAAATCATTTTAAAATTCTAATTCTAAAAGTTCAGAATCCCCTGCAAATCATTATATAGTGAGGTAGAAAAAACAAAATATGTTTGCTTTCCAGTTTGAAACAATAGGAAAGGTACAATACCTGCTTAGTTATTGTTACTCCTGGCCAGCTTTAGCCTGGTACACAGTAGAGAACTACTGAGACTTTGGTTAGCTTGCTGGTTAGTTCTTTGAGACAATGTCTCACTATATAGACCTGGTTAACATGGAACTCTTAATCATCTTCCTTCAGCCTCACAGTGTTGGGATAACAGGTGTGTGTCACCACATTGGGACTCTGTTCACACATGAACAAAAGAAGCCATCATTTTCACCCAAAGGGGATGTCATAAAAGGTTGGAGTACCATGATCTTTGAAGAGATGTGTCAAAAGTAACTGGCCATGATAATAAAGAAAACTTTTTGAACTGAATTGTTTTAAGTCTTTTTATCTTGACATACCTTTAGATTGCTGGAAGAGTTGCAAACATAACAGAACATTTGTGTGCACCAGTCACTTTACTTCCTGCTGTTAACATGGTACATTTACAAAATTAACATTGACAGTACTATTAACTAAACTATAGACTAGGCCTTGTTTTCACTGTTTCTTCCACTAGTGTCTTCTTTCCATTCCAGGATCCAGTCCAGGATAGCATATTGCATTTAGTTCATCATGTCTCCTTAACCCCCTCTAATCTACAAGTTCCTCAGTCCAACCTTGTTTCCTTTTCATAACCTTGAAATTTTGGACTAATACAGACTGTATATTTTGTGAAGGTCTCTGAGTTTGGGCTTGTCTGGCATTCTCTCACAATTACACTGACTAAGGAGAATACACCATACCTGTCTCATCATGTCTTAGCAGGGACATGTGATGTCACTATGATTCCTTAATGATGTTAGCCTAGATGTTTGGCAAGATCTACCAGTTTTCTCCATTATAAAGAATGTACTTTTCCTTTTTCATAATCTATTCTTTAGAATAGATTCTTTAGAGGCAAGTTTGTAAGTCAAACTAATAATCAGGAGGTAGGAAAGAATTAAGGGGCACCTCCTAGCAGAAGAATTTGTGGATATATGTCAAAAGCATAGGGGCCCCATGACATAGCTCAGCAAGGAAAAGGTGCCTGCCACCAAGCCTGACAACCTAATTTCAATCCCTGGAACCCACATCCACATTGCAGAAAGACAGAACCAACTGCCACAAGTTTTCCTCTGATCTCCACCCTTGTGCCATGGTGAACACATGCACGTGTGTGCGTGCACGCATGCATACGCACACACACACACACACACACACACACACACACATGCACACACCAAGTAAATATGACTCAAAATTTTTAAAAACATTATAGCAGTTAGTAAATATGTGGGGAAAATACTTTCAGGTCATGCAAATATCTTGTTTCTCCTAAGTACTACTGCAAAGAAAAGCATTCATCAGTGAATGTTGCCTATAACAACCACGAATGTGAAGAACTCCTTTTCCCACTGATTTTCTATACATGTTGTGGTCAATTGAAAGAGTCTCCTACAGTATCTCTTTCACTCCAACAAACAATATTAGTGGCATGTCCCCTTCCGCCTGCCCTCAGAACTCTGGCTTCAAAGCGCCTCTTCTGTCATATCCTTTGCAAGTGTCCAGTTTGAAAATAATTAGCCTGTGACAAGTCAGACATGCTTATATATTTTCAATTAGGTTCTCATAACTTCTTCACTCTCAAACAGAATCACAAGAAAGTAACATGCTGTTTTCGATCCTCTAGTCCATCATAAGGGGTTGAAAAGTGTGGCCCTGCTCTGGCATTCTTGGAGCCAAGAGGAGATAAACCTGAACAAGTAAACATACCAAAGATGATGCTGTAGAAAGAGGCAGAGCCTCATCTTGTTGAGTTGCTGAGTTAACCAACTCTCCCTCATTCTCACTATGGATTTCATTCTGTGAAATGATAAATCTCCCTATTATGCAAGCAATTTTGAGCATTGCTTGTGGTTGGCAGCCCCCTAAATGATGCCCTCACTTCACTAAGAGGCTTTGCTTTACTTTTAACATTTATTTTATTTTATGTATTATTTTATGTGTATGAGTGTCTTATATGCCTGTATATAAGTGCACTATGTGTGCACAATGCCTGCAGAGGCCAGAAGATGGCATCAGATCCCCTAGAACTGGAGTTACAGATGGTTGTTAGCCACTATGTGGTACTTGGTCCTCTGCAAGTACAGCTAGTGTTTTAACCACTGAGCAATCTCTCCAGCCCAAGAGGCTTTCTTAAGAAGCAGAGAAAGGGAAAGATTTTACAGTCTCCAAAATATTTAGGTTGCACACAAGCCTAGATAGACTCCTGGGTCTATCCCCTGAGCAGAAACTTTCCTGGGGTTTGTGTCACTACAGCGAGGAAAAGACTGAGAAAGGTAACAGTGTAAAAATACATGTTTCCAGGGCTGGAGAGATCGCTCAGTGGTTAAGAGCACTGACTGCTCTCGCAGAGGACCCAAGTTCGATTTCCAGCACCCACATGGCGGCTATGAACCATCCTAACTCCAGTTCCAGGGGAATCCAAAGCCCTCTTCTGACCTCTGCGGCATTGCACAACACGGGTGCACTCACATACGTGTAGGCAATACACTCATACACATAAAATAAAAATAATAAATAAAATATTAGAAAAACATACATGTTTCCAGTGTGAACTTCTGAGTCATTCTCAACAGTAAAAACAGGTTCGAAATCATTCTTTCAGGTTTTGTTTTGTTTTTGGTTTTTTTTGAGAAAGAAAGAGTCTTGTTCTGTAGCTCAGGCTGGTCTTGAACTTGAGATTTTCCTCAGATCCTGAGTATTGGGATTACAGGCATGCGCCACCATGCCCACTTCTCTGAGTGTGTGTGTGTGTGTGTGTGTGTGTGTGTGTGTGTGTGTGTAGTATTTGTGTACATGTGGAAGCCAGAAATTGACATCAGGTGTCATCCTCAATCTCTCTCCACTTTAGTTTTTGAGACAAAGTTTCTACTCGACCTGGAGCTCCCCATTTTGGCTAGACTGGCTAGCTAGTAAGTCCCCAAGATCTGCCTGTCCATCTTCCCCAGTGTTGAAGTTACAAACACAAGCCACTGTACTACACCATACACAGCTTTTACACAGGTTCTGTGTAGCCAAACTAAGTCCTCATACTTATGCGGCAAGCACTTTACCCACTGAGTCATCTCCTTGGCCCCAGACTAAGGAATTTTTTTTAATACTTAATGAGGTATCTTAAGGATATCCCAAGTCTAAACACAAAATTGATTTATGTTTCATTTGCACTGTTTCTATCAGTATTTTTATTTTCTTTGAGAATTTTATACAAGGTGTTTTGATCATATTTGCTGCCCCTGACACTTTATCTTAACTCATCCCAGATCCACTCCCACCTCCCTACTCTCCCAACACCATGTCCTCATTTTGTAAATCTAATGACCTATCAACTCTAATTTGTGCCAATTTGTGCTGTTCATACATTTCTGGACGTGAGGCCATCCACTGGAGTTCAGGTAACTTACCAGAAGCCACACTCTTAAACAAAACTGACTCCTCCCCCAAACTACAAACTGTCCATAGCTCATCAGTTAGGGGTCCAGGGCTTATGAACCCTTTCCTTCTCCATGCTAGAATGTTGGCTGGCTTGATCTTGTGTAGATCTTGTGCAAACAAGCACAGCTGCTATGAGCTCGTGGGTGAAGTGCTCCTGTTGTGTCCAGAAGACATTATTTTACTCTGGTCTTCTCCAGTATCTGACTCTTGCAATCTTTCCACACCCTTTTCCATGATGTTCTTGGGAAGGAGTGTGATATAGAGGTACCATTGTGGCTGAGCACTCCACTGACACTTATTCTCTGCACTCTGACCACTTAAGAGTTTCTTCATTAACCACCAACCACGGCACAAAGAAACTTCTCTAATGAGGTCTGAGAAGTGCACTACAGTTTGATACTTGTCCATTTAGCAAAATAATAGTAACAGGTTCTCCCTGGAGCCTGTGAATTCCTCAACCATGTGTTCTTGGTCAGATTAGCAATACTAGGCATGAGTTTCGTACTGTGTATTGGGCCTTAAATCCCATCAGAAAGTGGCTGCTTACTCCTATAACATTCATGCCACTATTGGCCCTGTGGGCATGTCTTGCCTCACATGTCAATATTGGAGCTCATGGGGTTCACAGCTGCTTCTTTTTAAATGCCTGAATTTTATACAGTGTTTTTAGTGGGTTTGCCATATTCACAGCAACTTGTCATGTGCAGTCAGGTATGTAATTTTCCACTTTTAGAATTATATTTTCATTGTAGTGGTCTTTCTCTAATTTGGTTAGGTGTACTCCTAGGTATTTAATTTTTTGGAGCTATATGAATAGATTATTTCTCCTAATTTCCTCTCTGAGAGTACATTATTGGTATATATGAAGGCTACTGGGTTTTTATATT
>NW_008353008.1:68329-68729 GCF_000622305.1 Nannospalax galili | reverse complement strand
ACAGCTTTAACATACTCAATAACAGTTTCCAGAGCAAAGATGCATCTCTTTCAAAAGTGGCTACAAAATTTTTAGGTTTGCTGTTGAATTAGTAGTTATACAATATTGAATTCAGTATAAGCCCTGTAAGACATAAAATTGAATGAGTTTTTAACCTTTAAAAAAATCTCCATTTCAATTTAGAATATATTGTTTCATACAGAAAAACTCATTTTAATGCAATTAACACTTAGATGTTTGCATAAATGTTTCTAATCTCTATATATCTGATTATTACTAGTCACAGTCGGTTACTTCCTGAGCTCCTTGGCACCTGAGCATGGATATAAAGTCACCAGGTAGATTTCAATGGTAATGCTTTTCACATCTACTAATTAACATGAAGCAATTTTTTGTGCTT
>NW_008353008.1:66749-67629 GCF_000622305.1 Nannospalax galili | reverse complement strand
AGGACAGGTGACTCACCACAGTTACTGGACATTTTGAGAGATGATCATAGTCCCCTGGAACTTAGTTAACCTAGGAGGGCAAGGAGCAAAAACTGTCCTTTCTGTCCCTCTGACCAAATTATTATAGGCCTCAAAGTATGTCTGTTAAACATCCAAGAAGGTTAGTTCCACCAGCCTGGTACTTTAAATTACTGTGTGTCATGTAGCCAAATCTTGGGCAAAGACAAATTGTTCTCAGATAAACCTTACCTAGACATATATTTCTTGATCTGCTATGTATAATTTGTCAGTAGGTTGGAGGAGTAATATGGTTCCCTCTGGTTTTCAAAACGAGCTAGGCATTATTTATCTCTCACAATGTCTCACCCCTCCATCATGGTTTTCCCACTTAAGGTGCCCCCATTTCCCCCCTTTCTCTCTGAATAATCCCCTTTTATGATCCTACCTCTCTTGAGCCCTTTCTTTCCCTTTAGCCCCTAGGTTCTTTTTATCCCCTTCCCTCCCCCCCCCCCCCTTAAACTAACCCAAGTTTTATCCCTATCTCCCTTATTAAGACCTGTTTCCTACTGTTCTTCTCTTTCAGGTTATTTCTTTTCCTTTACCTCTCCGTTTCCTTTCCATTATCCTGGTCCTGTAGTTATGTCTGCTTGTATACTTATTTATCAGAGTCTGGTTCTAGGATCCACATATAAGGGAGAACATATGTTGTTGTTTTTTCTGAGTCTGTGTTACTTCACTTAGCATAACAGTTTTTAGTTCCATCTGTTTACCTGCAAATTTCATGATTTCATCTTCCTTTACTGCTGAGTAAAACTCCATCATATAAATGAACCACATTTTCATTATCCACTCATCAGTTGATGGGCATCTAAGCTAATTT